>NC_091133.1:41441081-41741081 GCF_040183065.1 Periplaneta americana
AGAAATACATTCTGAGTCTCGAATATCCCCACGATTAACTGACAAAAGTTAGGTTTATTAACTAAAAAGATATCAAACTACTCCTCTCTCTATAAATCAGGTATGCTCAAAATTGTGAAAGCGCCGATTACACGGATGATACTGCACTGCACAGCACACACAGTGTACGGACTGGGCTCCGCAACTACATTGCAGCACCGCCAGTAGCATAGTTCTTACACTCTTACAAATACGGATAATAAACTGAATTTGAAAATGAAAAGAGTATACATTGTAATATTCAGTTATTACATTATTTATTACACAGTAATTAATATATTTATGCTATTATTATATCATAGATAGTTATTTTCATATTCCACCACACATTGCGGTCTATTCAACATGTGCATTCTTTTCTGCAAGGAATCGGAAATCTATTTCCAAGGAATTTACTGCAATGCGCAGCTTCAAAAGATGCTCATCTGTTAATCGGGATCTATGTTTCGATTTAGTAACCTTCATTCTCGAAAATAATTTTATTTTTCGCACACATATGTCAGGCAAAGGTAGCTAACATAGTGGCAGCGAATAAGCTCATCTTCGGATATTTCGTTTTGTTCATTTTTCTAATAATTCTATTCTTGTCAAGTCATATTTCTGAATTTGGTTCAGAATTCTACGTTACTTTGTAGATCAATTAACTCGTCCTGGAACTGCACTCTCACGAATTGTACTAAATTTACTATGAAAGCATTAACAAAAAGATTAATATCACTCTCCATACGTTCAAAATCACTAAATCTATATTCTGTGAATTCACATTTGAACTGTTCCAGTAGGCTACAGAGATATAATTAACTATATTTTGATCAGGCACCATACATCTCTTTACAAGTTCACCAGCCGTGAAGGGTTTTAGTGCCTTAGCTAATTCCCAACATACTACATAACTTGCTCCTAAACATAGACTCTGAATTGTTCGACTCCCTTCAATGTTTGACCTTTCATTAAGTGCTTTCAATTCTTGAAGCTGTAGTGCACGTTGCACCCCTGAAAAATTATTTTATCAAAACATGTATTTCTGCTGGAATAAAATCACTACACTAATAATAATAATAATAATAATAATAATAATAATAATAATAGGCCTAATAATAATAACAACAATAATAATAATAATAGGCCTAATAATAATAACAATAACAATAATAGGCCTAATAATAAATATAATAATAATAATAATGATAATAATAATAATAATAATAACGTTGGTATATGAATACATATTACAGAAAACAGCATGTTCTGGGTGGCAGACCCTATAATGTTGTTTTATGTTGCTCAGTAGTATTCCTGACAGTACCTTACAACATAGTAAACAATGTTTTCACCGAACGCACAACAGAAATAGTGTTCCTCTCACACTGTACGGAGTGATCGTTTGTCATTGTCTCGTACTGTTCGTACGTTTACTAAGTTGAAGTGCCTTCTGCAGTCATCCGTCGAGCTTCGAACGAGGAACAGCACGCTCTACATTGGAAGGTCGCGATTACAGAACGTAATCGGGAGTCAGAGAATGAGCATACTTGCTATAAATAATTTTGAAACTTTTGAGTTTTGTATAATTTTGTATGTATGTTTGCGTATATGCATAATATATAGGTACTACCTGTCCGTTGTTGATTCCACAAACTAGCAGAGTGCGTCATATCCCTTCAAGAATGCATTGATCTCCCCAATGCCTTGCTCTCCGTAATCGTCCGTGATGACTTGCATACAACGATAGTGGCGATATCAGCGCTCAAAATCATGTAGAATTTGAACGCATAGTATAATCATTCTAGAAGCGGCAATTGACCCGTGTCTGGTCATTGAAATATTAATTGTAACGAACTAAATTCCCATAGCATAGACTATTCTTTGGTCAAACGCTTTGATTTTTCTGATCATTTCTCGTTGTGCTTGTGTAATTACACTGTCAGAGACATAAAATATCAGAATCTCTTCAATAACCTGTATATATTTAGTGCAGTTCTGCTAGCATTGTACTTTTCCGCATTCTTATAACCCTATAGAATGTCCTATTATTATTAAACTTATAAGGCAAAATTTACGGTTATAATTCATGTCTAATAATAATAATAATAATAATAATAATAATAAGTATTATTATTATAATATAATATAATATAATATAATATAATATAATATAATAATAATAATAATAATAATAATAATTTTTCCCCTGGCACTTTCCGCTTATTTCACGGTTTGCTCTCACATTTTTCTCTTGTCTTCTTTTAGAGGGCAGTGCCGTTAGGATTCGTGGTTCGATCTTTCCGGACAGATGCGTCGCTGAAAGTGAATGATGATAATCCTGTCGAAATGTGGTGAATATGTGTAATAGATGGGAGTAGGAAGCGGACTTTGGTCCTTTGGTAAGTGTACTATCCCGGCATTTACTTGGAGAAATTTGGGAAACCACTAAAAGACCGTAAGGATAGCCGACCATTGACATCTAAGCCTTAACGTTCCAATACAAGAAAGGCGTGTTAGTTACGACACCACTGTTTTCGGTATATTAGGCTAATAATGAGAGTAATGGTAAATAATAATAAAGTCACAGTCGCAGAAATATTTACATTTTTGTTTTTGTTTAAAATTATGTTTTGGAGGGATTTATATGTTTACTTTTTTATTGAGAGTTGGGAGAATTTAGAAAAATTACTTAAAAGAAAATATCATAAATAATTATCGAATTTACGATCACCTAATATTCACAGAACTCATTGAAATTTCATATTTATTATTGGTATGGATGTTGAACCATGTTCAAATATTCAATACAGTTTATTTCAAAAACTTTGTATGTATAAAGATTTTGATTAATTGGACATTAAATTTGTAAACATATGAATAGGAAAATAATAAGTTAATATATGTAAATAAATTTCATTTAGAGAAATGCTCTAGACTATATTGTTTTCAGAGTCATTTGCAATTATATTAATAATCATATCACTCGAGCTAAATTAAAAGTGAAACGTTTCACCTCTATTGTGTGTAATCTTGAAACTGTTGTGCTGATAGTTTATACTTGAAAGTGATGTTTTTCTCCCGCAGTTTTTTCTTTTGTCTCGGAATTCTTTTTCCAAGCCTCTACCTTCTATTTTCTTGAAACGAATTAGCCCCAGTGGCCCTTTCCGGCTATGTGAGAACAATTCCCAAAACAGATATTAGCAGTAACTGTTTTCCTGTGCGCGGTAAAGCGAGGGATTTCTATCCAAAATGGGTCTGATAGCAATAAATAAGGTGATCGGCGGCGTTGAAAAGTGGATGAAACATATTTCTCTCTTGGTGAGATTCCGTGTCTCTCACGCATCTAAAGATTATTCACTTTAAAAATTCCAGTCGGCGATATTATTTCTCCACCAAAATTGTTGCTCACGTTGATAAAAACATATATTTTTTTCGATTTAAAATTTTTGTGATGTATACGTTCACAACTACTTTTCTCTTTCAAGAAATAAATTGATTTTATTGAGTAGTAATCTAATTTTTATGGCGACATGCTCTATTACGAGAACACTTTCATGTTTACTTGAAGTTGTGTCATTCTAATATTTCATGAATATTCAGTTTGGGTATCCATTCTCTTGCTTTATTCTAGAAGCGCAGAATTTGTTCATAATTTCTCTTTTTGTAGTCCATTTGAAGTTAGTTATTTTCTTGAAGTTGTTGCATCATAACCTTTTCCGTCCTTGCAGCGGTTTATTTTCCATTGGATCCGAAATTTCACCTGTTTAAACTTGTACATTAGTTATACAAATCCTTAGCAGAAGGGAAATAAGGTGAGAGGGCCATATTGTATATTCACTTCACATAAAAGAGCCCTGTTCTTATATTAGAAAACTTTATTCAAAATTACACGGCATTCACTGCCTACGTAGAATTTAAATATTATAGCTAGTACACTGAGCCGTAAGGATGGTTTAAATATGTGTAGATTTAGCCCACCATCAATCGGTTCATCCCTTTATATAATTGTTACATATTCACCAGACAAGGGGTGCCGAACTGAGGCTTTTTCGGTGCTCGAGGCTACGGCAATCAGATACGAGGCTCTCCCGGGAGCCGCGTACCGAAAAGTTGAGGTGTCTTCGGTTTTTGTAGCGAATAGAGTGCGGGCCATGTAAATGTGAAACTTTAGCGACATGAGCAGACTTAAGAGAAGAAACTGAAATATATTAAAAAAAGAAATCGACATACCTAAATTGGAAGATGGCGTTTGGTGGCAAGACTTTGGATTCCTGTCCGACATGTCCATCAACTTAAATGACCTTAACGTAAGCTTTCAGAGAAACGTTTCGCTGGTACCATATTTACTTGACAAAGCCAGAGCGTTTAAACTGTCCTTGTATTGTATGCAGTTAAGTGCAAATAATTTAGAAAATTTCCCGACACTTCCATTATTTAGTCTGTCTTTGGATTCAGTTAGGAAGTAAAATTTTAATAGTCGTTTGCACAGACTGTCTGAGGAATTTAAGCAACGTTTCTCTGACTTCGATCGAATCACAAAGTTTTGACTATTCCCTTCTCTTTATACAGGAGATACATTGTCCCAGGAATATTCGGGAGATTTTGCTTCCGAACTTCTTGAACTACAGTGCGATTCTGCGTTGGAAGATAAGCAAAAGACATCAACGATTGACGAGTTTTGAAAAGCTGCTGCAAGAACGCGACGATATTCTACGTTACGTGCTTTTGCTGCAAATGTGTTTTTATTGTTCACGACGGCTTATGTTTGTGAAGTTGCATTTTCATTAATGAAATTAACAAAGTCACATATTCATAGCAGAATGTCGGATGAACACTTATCCAATTATCTTGGGTTAATGATGGCTAAGAAAATTAACAGGAACATTCATGAATTTGTAAAGAGAACGCATTGTCATCTTCCTACGAAAGCAGTTTTTTCCTTCAAAGTGTAAGATGTAAATAAATCTATTTGACGCAAAGAAGTATGTTTATTACACCAATAAGCATTTTTCCCTTTAACGGAAAACATTCATTGCATTTCTCTCCCATAAATTCATTCCGAAACAAAAAGAACGCTTGTTGATACAGAGCTGAGTAGTCCAGCGAATAGGAATTACAAAGAATGGTCACAGCGAATTTTCCTGTGTTTTGTTTCTCTGTCCGCCGACGTTTAGTTCCACTTTCAAGCGCTAGAGGTTAGTGTAATCGAGCACACGCCAAGATAATAATTGAAGCGTCGGCTGGAACAACGTTGTAAGTTACAACATTTTCATTCGGCGTGATTCCGTGTAATAATGTTGTATGTCATGTTACCTTGCTATACTCTTTGGTTTGCAACTGTCCATCAATGCAATACGCGAAATTTGTCCACTCAAAAGTTTGCTACCCCATAAGAACAACGTTGTAGGTGTACACATTTTTGCAGCTCCTGTAAATTTTACCAAATGTAACTTATAATGTTGTTCCAGCCGACGCTTCAATTATTGATAATAGAGTTGAGACACAGGATCCAAACATCGCCTACCTTATTGCATAATCCAGTAACGCTTTGCTTCAAATAAATTCAAGTTAACAGCTTCTCCTTATTTCTCAGTGACAAACTAGATGTGATAATATTTTTTTTATATTTTATATATAATAAGTTATGTTACAAAATAATATAATACATTATAAAATTATGTATCAAATTTGTTTAATATTTCTAAACAATATAATATAGGTATATGGTTTTACATCTCATAGGAGTTTTGTTTTTCCATTTTCAGCGCTATCAAAGGATTACATATTTTAATTGTTATTGGGGCCAACGTCTGTACTCTCATTATAAAGGAACTCTAGGGTCTACACATTACAGATAATGACGGATTTATTATTTCATCGGTCCAATTTATTTTATTTGAGTACATAATGTACCTAGATGTATTACATTTCCGCTGTATCGACTGCTAGCTGATGTGATGTCAGAGCCACTCCTGGGAGAAAGCAGAATTTCACGCTCGAACTGGTTTGAAGGTCATTGAAGTCAGTCCTGCTACATCAAAGTTACCGACGCGAAGTGTACATTCTGTATAATTGTCTATACGCTGAGTAGTCTTTCAATATCGCGCGTTCGCAGGCTTCCTCTACCCTGGTGCTGGTGAGAACCATTCGGCTACCTTCGAAAGATTATAAATAGTTTCGCAATGAATATATTTTGTTATAGAGGTGAACTATATTGATACGGGTTTATGGCCAGAATGTTTTCTGTTGCGATGGAATCCTAAAAAGATAATGGACATTGTCTTAGGCTCCATAGTCAAGAAAATAAATAATATTATAACATTCTCAGGGAAATGAAACTGGAAAATGACAGCCGCCGCATTACATATAATTTTCTACTGCCATACTGATAGAGTAGGTAATTTGTTTGAACTTATTCTTAGAGCCCGAAGATAAAATCTAGTAAAAGATTGTCATTGATCGCCGTTACTCTCAGGTGACCTCAGAAATTTGCTTCTCAGTTATAAATACATTCTTTCTGTGAAACTTTAGCTATAGAAGTCAGTAGCTCTCGCTAACTACTGAAAGTTGAGTAAAGGAAACAGAATAGTTCCAAGAATTCGCTTTTATTATTCCTTTGCTTTGTAATTTACTTAGAAATACTGGATTGTGTACATGACGACGTATTTTGTATAACAATAGGCCTATGTATTAATAATACTCGCAATAATAATAATAATAATAATAATAATAATAATAATAATAACAATGATAATATTAATGACGATGATGACTATATGAGAGGGCTAAGAGGAAGGTGGAAAATAGGGAAAATTTGAGAATGCTGAGTTCGCAGTCAAAGACGTGCTTTTGGGTACAAAACCATGAACGAATGAATTAATAAGTATTGTTGTTGTTGTTATTATTATTATTATTATTATTATTATTATCATTATTATTAGTGTTGTGGGATTTAATCGATTAATCGATCAATTTCTGTTGTAAGGTTAATCGATAAAAATATTTAATCGAATAATCGAGTGGATTAAAATTAATCGGTTGTAGTTGATATTAATTATTATTTTGTTAATACGAACTCATACTAAAATTCCGACAATATACCTCTCTCGGAAATTGCTTACTTAAAAGTACAAGAGTACTGTTATTTTCTAACTGTGAACCAGATAGAATAGGAAAAATCTTAGCACAATCACTTCAGAAAGAGATGGAAATATGAGGACAATGATCTAGTCTACCTCTATTAAAAGTTGAAATACAATGCGAAACCCTGATTAAGTTTTATGGTTTTCAAAGTAAACTTCCACCTTGTTGTCAGCTTATCGTCCTAGCATGTGAAATACATACTTTTCTGGAATTCGTCCCCCTCATCACTTTTAAAATTGCTGCAAGTGATGAGAGCGTAACTACCTTCTTCTCTTTTTAAAATCTGGTAATTCGATTACAATAGGGGCCAGTCTTCTGTTTCGACCGCTGTACGTCTACTTTTACTGTTGCAGTTTCTGTACTGAGTTTGTATATGAAGGTTGTGTATTTAGTTTGATAAAGAAAAAAAAATCAGTTTTCTGTGGTTTGTGAAAAGTGTAACCTCCATTATGTCATATGAGAATATGAGAGGTAAACTCGATTAAACGTTTAGATTTAAATTGAACGATCGTGGAGAAGTGCTTGACAGAAAAAAGTTTGTGATGCAGGAAGCATTGTTACTAAACGTAGAGCGGCACTTAATTCAGAGCATGTGAATGCACTCACATGTTTAAAATCATGGATGAAGCAGTATTAACTAGGTGAGTCTTCATACTTTTTGTTATTTATGTTTGTCTCAAAAATTTCCGGAGAAATTGACACAATAAATTATAAGCCTCATAATAAATATGTTAGTAAGTAATTAAAATAGTTGTTTTTTAATATAACGATACAATATATACAGATGTACAATATTAACTTAATACTTATGCTTATCACCGAACACAAGTTAAATTTAACAATAATTGTATATTACAGTATATTAAAATATTTTTCTATCGATTAAATTCAAATAGTTAATCGATTAATTATTTTGATCAATCAACGACACTAATTATCATTACTACTACTACTACTACTACTACTACTACTACTACTACTACTACTACTACTACTACTACTACTACTACTACTACTACTACTACTACACATTGGATTTAATGCAAATGCATGTTTTGCTTGCTTCTATACATAAAATGGAATTTGGGACCGAAGTATGCTTTACGTCCTTCTAACTGTGTGTGTGAAGTTCTATAGTGCCTATAGGCGCAATGTAAGCTACGCCAGCGCCGCGCCTCGATCCTGCAGCTAAACATAGGAGAGACATCGCAACGAACTATGTATTTGTTGTCTAACACTCCAGCTCTTATACTGAATGGAGAATAAAAAAACACGGAAAAACAAAATATTAATATTTCGTAGTGGATTGTTCTAAAATATACAATAATGAAGTCATCACAAAAGAAGCGCACTCTACTGAGTGACTTGGCGGCCGCGACTCCTACAGCATATGCACTGTGTGATGACTGTTGACTTAAAATATTGTATATTATTTTAATGTACCGAAGTACATATGATATTTCCATGCAGATATTCTGCGTCATCATACGATGAAAGGGTAATGGAACGGAGAAAAATTCTCTCCGGCGCCGGGATTTGAACCCGGGTTTTCAGCTCTAAGTGCTGATGCTTTACCCACTAAGCCACACCGGATACCCACCCCGGCGTCGGACAGAATCGTCTCAGTTTAAGTTCCAACTCTTGGGTACTCTCTAGTGGACGCCCTCTGCACTACGTCATAGATGTCTATGAACGTAGGACTGAAGTCCACACATGCTGAGGTGCACTCGTTATGAGTGACTAGTTGGCCGGGATCCGACGGAATAAGCGCCGTCTTAAATCACGAAGTGATTTACGCAAATCACACATATATATATATATATATATATATATATATATATATATATATATATATATAAATTATTTTAATGTACCGAAGTACATATGATATTTCCATGCAGATATTCTGCGTCATCATACGATGAAAGAGGGCGGCCACTAGAGGGAACCCAAGAGTTGGAACTTAAACTGAGACGATTCTGTCCGACGCCGGGGTGGGTATCCGGTGTGGCTTAGTGGATAAAGCATCAGCACGTAGAGCTGAAAATCCGGGTTCAAATCCCGGCGCCGGAGAGAATTTTTCTCCGTTCCATTACTCTTTCATCGTATGATGACGCAGAATATCTGCATGGAAATATCATATGTACTTCGGTACATTAAAATAATATATATGGTATGCGTAAATCACTTCGTGATTTAAGACGGCGCTTATTCAGTCGGATCCCGGCCAACTAGTCACTCATAACAAGTACACCTCAGCACATGTGTGGACTTTAGTCCTACGTTCATAGACATCTATGACGTAGTGCAGAGGGCGGCCACTAGAGGGAACCCAAGAGTTGGAACTTAAATTGAGACGATTCTATCCGACGCCGGGGTGGGTATCCGGTGTGGCTTAGTGGATAAAGCATCAGAACGTAGAGCTGAAACCCCGGGTTCAAATACCGGTGCCGGAGAGAATTTTTCTCTGTTCCATTACTCTTTCATCTTAAAATATTATGTCAACATATATAAGTCGAACACGGAGTATGGCCACTAAGGGAAAAGAACTGAAGGAGAAAGACTCGATTCGGAGCGGTGGGTTGAACTTCGGTGTAGCTCAGTGATTAGAGCACCCAGCGCGTAGAACTGGGAGACCCGGGTTCGATCCTCGGTGCCAGAGCGAATTTTTCTCTGTTAGTAACAAATGGTAAACATCACAGATAATTCTGTAGGACTAAAAATTAATTATCTACATAGATCCTTAATTCAGTTTGAAAATTGAGGGTATTTTTGAACAGTTTTATTTTTCCTTGACTTTTATGGAAGAGAAATTAATATGGTCTTTTATAGAGGTAGAACTATCTATCCTAAGAATTAGCTATAGTAATTTCAGATCTCGAGTGACGTTTATTATTCTTAAAGTTCGCTCACAAAATGTTAATAATTGTATATTTTTGGATAGTTAACCCATTCACAATTTGTGAATTTGAATTAGATGAATATCGATTACTGCAATAAAGAAATTGAATGTTATTCAGTAATGCCCATTGAGAAAAGCGAAATACAGATTTAACCATTTTAATTACATTTACTGCGCTTTTCTCTAATTATAACAACAATATATTTTCATTATCTGCTGAAATTATAATTTAATTGAAACATTTTATAATATAATTACAAAAAGTAGCCTGATTAATACATTAATTAAATTAACAATTGTTATGAAGGAGTCTCATTTTCTTTAGATACAATGGAAATGGAATTAGAAGGTGAAGATTTTGATGTGGAAGTAGGATTTCGCACTTTATATTTGAGAGTTCACAACCAGAGTGGACCAAGTCCGTGTGGAATAATTTTGAGAAATCGAGTCTTAAAGTTCCTGGCTCATGCTTAGCAACTTTCACCTTCTATATTAAATGCTGCCGACTGTGGAGTAACAAATGCGTTATGGGCTTGGTTTATTATGGCAATGAATAAATCTAAGTTTTTTTTTATCCGAGATTGTATTAATCCACAAACTGACCACTGGTGAGATCGTCATTTAGTATAATGGATTCATGCTCATCGATTTACGGGAAAACAGTTGGCGACACTGACTAAAGAAAAGAAAGACCATGCAAGAAACTGATACTGATAAATCGAGCTGCAAAAATTATCGCGATGTATGACTGTGATTATTTGGAATTCAAAATTTCATTACACTTCATTGGTCGAAAATGGAATGACGTCATACAAACGAAATACTCAATGTAATCTTCAGAGAATAATTAATTTGATATAGTTTAAGAAACAAGAAATCAGTCTCCTTTCAAGATGAATATCTGTTTTCCCCGGGGTTCAGTTGGAGCTCGCAATATGGTGGTCATTCTATTGCGACTTTTACAGCTTAACTGCGAGGATCTTACAATGGACAACTGGAATGTGTTTTCTTGAATATAGGCCTAATGACTTCCTTAATTTACCCAAACGTCTCCGTACGTGGGCGACGCGCCGATCCAGTAGGAGAAATGGGAGTACCTTACGAAAACCTAATACCAAGGACTGTTTTTGTCCACCACAAATTACAGTTAGATCTGTCGGGATTTGAACTCTGGTTACAAGCGTGGAAAGGATTGGAGGTTAAAATGTCCATTTCAATACGTCCTCAAACAGAAATGTCCACTAGCAAAATGTTCACTTACATAAATGTCCTTAAAAATTAAATGTCCACAAATACATTGTCCACTTAAGCTATATAAATGTCCATAATAATAATAATAATAATAATAATAATAATAATAATAATAATAATAATAATAATGTTCACTGGTTTATCTACATGTATGTTGTCCAATTCAGCATTGGACACACATCTCGCATCACAGGTGCTTCTTTCAACAAACCTCCAATAAAATTTATTACCATTTTTTCTCCTTGAATGAAAGTGATACGAAAAGCCTTTGTGTACTAGAATGTTTTTCCTTTTTTGTGAACGTATAATTTCATCCATTTTGTCACTCTTGATTTAAAATTTGGTACGTCGCTTAGCAATCTCAATAAAACATTTTACATTGTAGCCTTTCTCCTGGTTAGTGCTTCTGTAAAAAAAATTATTATGGATTTTTTTTTCCAATTATGGACTTTTTTGTACTGGACATTTTTGTATGTGGGCTTTTTTTACTGGACTTTTCCCTTGGACTTTTGCTCTGGACATTTTTGTTTGTGGCCATTTTTCCTCTGGTCATTTTGAAATAGACAATTTAACCTTAAAGCGTGGAAAGTAGACGCTCCAGCTGTTTGGCTAGCGATGCGCCTGGGAATTGAAGTGTAGTAAGAAAAAGCACTGAAGGAAAAGTTTCATAATGATTAAGAAAACCTAAAGGTGGTGAAAAATATTATATGAAAAGGAGGGACGAACTATAGATTTTGATTAAATTTTCAGAGTTTCTAATTCGGATTCTTATAAATAATTTTTTTTAGTGAAGAAGACTCCTCTTTCCTCTGTATTGTGCCACAAATATAAATATAAATGAATAAATAATTCGAATTGCAGAAACCAATTAAACATTTAATGAAGGCGATACCAGTTTTATTGTTTTTATCGAAGTACAGTATTTTAATCTATCAAAGAATAACGAAAATTAAAATAGAGATATGAGAACTGTATTCAGGATGGTAAAGGGAGATCATTGATTGGTAGCGTTCACAATGTTCCATTACTCAGCCCTCATCCCTCTTGTGTATTGCAGCTATGTGAAAGAAGCCCCTCTTACTTTGCAGCTCAGGGTTGGTTTTTTCCTCATCTAACTCCAGTCCATCAATCTTAGTCCTCTGATCAAAGTCTCATCTCTAATGGAAGTGAAACACTACCCCACCACTTTCTGTGGATTTCACCAGTTGTGTATTTGTTTCTGCTCAAAAATTTAATTTAAAAGTATATAAGTCGATTATTCGATGGCTTGTAGATTCTTAGAAATTGTATTTTCCTTCATAATTTCGTTGTTAAGTGTATGTACTTTTTGTAAGTTGTGAATCGTTTGATGATGATTACATGGATTATGGCACATTAATGAAATGACATAAGAAGGAACCGGAGAATTCGTATGATATTCCGTAGCCCTTAGAATTCCATCGCTCTCAGTCGGTGTAAACTCGCAAATCTCGGCTCTATGTAACAAGCATGTTAACCACTACCGATTAGCAGTTTAAAATATCTTTTCATGACCATTTGCATAGATTTAGACTTCAGTGCTAAAACTGTGGACAATTTTATCAATTTTATATTAAATTAATGTAATCCAGCCGTGGCTAAAATGTGATCGTGCGGCAAGCCACTGTGTAACCTGCAACGTGCATAGCACCTATGGAGGGAGGCGGACACCCGAAGGGAAGTGATGCAACTGTCTGACTTATTAACGGATTTTCATTTTCCTTACGTCAGGCACTTAAATATAATTTTATACAGTACAAGGCTCCAAACTAATGTTTAGTACGTGTTACGAAGAAAGAAAATAATGAATAAGAAAACATAGGACACATTATCACAACCTAAAATTAACTGTCTTCAGAATGTCTCTGCGACAGAGTCTCAAAATCAGGAATTATGTCACTTGCTGTCAGTCGTAGTTGATCACAAAGATATTTGTCTGTCAGTCATGATCTAAATTTGGTTTTTACTATTTTCATTGTTGAAAATAATTTTTCACAAACGTAAATTGTGGCGAACATGGCTTCAACGGAGCAAGCGAAAGAACGAAGCTTCGGATATTTATTTTTTTTGGCAACGATTTGAAAAGTTCAATATTTGTCAAGTCCTTACATCTAGCTTTCATTTAACCTCACATTGTAAATCTGTGACTTTAAATTGAAGATCTAACCGCATTATTCGTACATCTACTGAAAAAGGATCGACGTACAGAGATGATGATGATGATTATGATGATGATGATAGTAGTAGTAGTAGTAGTAGTAGTAGTAGTAGTAGTAGTAGTAGTAGTAGTAGTAGTAGTAGTAGTAATAATAATAATAATGACAACACTTAACCTTTTAATGTTTCATGAGTGACATGTACCGTTTTATGTTATACAACTGTTTTCCTCGTAATACTTGTGAACAAATAATACATTTAATATTCTCATCATATTGGCAGCAAAAAAATGCGTCCTCTCATCCTGTTTTTGTAGAGGTACATAGTTTCGAGAGGGACATTGCGACGATACACCACTTGCAGGTCAGAGACAAATACAAATGGAACGGAGTTTGACTCCAGTGAGTGAGAGGGTCGTGGTTGGGGGAGGTAGGAAGCAAGAGAAATGCCACAATGTCTTCGCGAGTCACATTTTCGCCGCGGCTTTGTAATCTAACAAGCAAATATTCTGATGGGGGCAAAAAAAGTTAATTTTTTTTCTTCCACCATGTTAATAATTACAAAAGAAGTGCTTATATAAATTTTGGCCACTCGACCGCAATTACGTGGCTGTCCAGAAAGTGATTTTTTCTGGGACCATTTACAGAAAAAGAGCACAATTGCATGGAAAGATTTATTGAAACAGATACCGCAATTGTTGCGCTATTTGTAAACATATCTCCCACTGAAAGTGAAACATTTGTCAATCCATGGGATCAAGTTTTGTATCCTTGTGTCGTAAAGGTCAGCCGCCTGGGATCGGGACCAGCGTTTCACTTCTTTTGACATTATTAACATGGTGAAAGGAAAAAAAATAACATTTTTATCTGCCCCTATCAGAATGTTTGCTTGTAAGTCGATTTTTATGCATATAAAGTGGATGTTGAAATATGGCTCTTATGAAAATAGGACGAATTACGTTGGTATGTGTGTATCTATTGTGTATCTAGTTCACTTGTGGGATTCGGATTCCTCATATTTCCGATAGCTGCGAGGATTGTGATCCATTTTCAAGCTACACACCACTCTGGCGGACAACACTGTGCATGATGAGTTATGTCGTGTACTAGGGTGAGTGTATGTTTAAGTGTTCGTGTAAGTGTAGTGTAAGGATTGGGTGAGGATGATAATGAAAAAGGGAGCAGGTGTAAACCGGTGCCGTCACGTAGACTACTCCTGTCTAATTATAACACCAAGGAGGCCGCCAGGCTTAACGTCCCAGTCCGACGAACGAATCACTATCAATAGTGACACAATGCCTTCTCTTCATAAGCTCTGCGGAGAGATTTGGAATTTAACTCAGGTAGCCTATATTGGTGCACAAGCTAGTTGTGCACCGCCTTCTCTCCTAGTCACGAGGTATAAATTTTACACGGAAATCTTTGATCCCAGCGGAAATCGAACCTAGACCGGCTAGTCTCGAGGCAGATGCACTATCACAGAGCTAATTCGACGGACGTTTAGTATAATGTATCGTAATTATAATAATTGTAATTGATCTTGTGACTTTTATTAACAAAGAAAGAATTTGAATTGGTGAAAGGAATATGAATTAAAAAGTGGATAAGTATGTAGGTAGTTATGTTATGCATCTAAATGATAGTTAAACGCAGACTACTTATATTTGTACATTCTTTTTTGCCTAATGCTGCTGTTAATGTGCACAGAGAACAACTTAATGAATGCTTTTCTAGTCCGTTATTTTATTTTAACATTTTCTCTGTCTTTATAAAATGGAAATATTAAATACTTTTGTGTTTAAAACAGTGTTATTATGATGCTAGAGAAGTACGAAGGATGTAAGATATGTACGAGGCATATTAATCTGAGTACAGCCACATATCGTGTAGAAGCTGTACTTAGTTCTGACAACTTCAACGCTATTCACAGATATATCTGACAATGACATTTCCTACTTAAGGAAAGCGCTGTCTGTAACGGACAAGAACAATCTTCCTTATCCCAGTTACCCTCAGAAAACGCTACAGTACGGATTTGTGGATTGGTAGAAGGAATTTCCTGCTCACATACCTGAAATAATCTAGGGAAAGCGATAAAATTACACAGTATTCATGTAATAATCTGAAACCCATCCGTTTAGATAGTTTAGTGTATACGTCTGATACTAATTTACTTAAAATCACTGGTTCAATTTTGACGCAGTTATTTCGAAACTTCATCTAAATAATAGTGGTAAAGTAACTATAATAATAATAATAATAATAATAATAATCAGTAGTAACGACTCTGTATCAACTGCTAGGTTATTTAACATCGATGGAATTGATGCTAACGAGATGGTATTGGGCGAGATAAGGTCGAGGATTCGCCACAGATTATCTGACATTTGCCTTACGATTGGGGGAAAACCTCTGAAAGAAACTCAACTAGGGAATCGAACCCGCGCCCGAGTGCAGCTCTTGATCGGTAGGCAAGTGCCTTAGGCGACAGAGCTACGACGGTGTCTTATGAGTTATGACATAGAAAAACAATTTTAGATATTCTTTTGTTATTTCTCTAAAATAACATTGAAAACATATGTATATCTTAGTGGGGCTAGGTCAATGACAAATTGGTCATGTTTAAACAAGTACATAATATAATTTTGTTTACTGTAAGAGTTCAATTCTGAAGTAAAGTGGCCGAAATAAATTTAAAGATATTTCTTTCCTATGATGAGGAATTGCTGTACTATAGAACAGCACGAAACTGCTTTAATAATTAGCCTAATTTAAAAAATGGGGATGAATCACTAAGATGTTACCTTCGATGTAGCTCTAGCAATTCTACCGGTATAATTTACGACGAAATAAAGACTATTTCGAAGTAAAGATGTCAAGAGCCCACCGTTGTGGCTGAAATGTTAGCGAGTCTAATTCCGAACCCAGCGGTCTCGGATTCGATTTCGGTCAGAACGAGTTGCCTGGGTTAGGTTTTTCGGGGGGTTTTCCCTCACTTCTATGGATGAATGTGAGGTGACTTGATCAGGCGATTGGAACCCCACTCATCTTCGCCACTTCCTTTCCTCTCCATCATCCTTTCCTCATCATCCCGTTTATGGTTTTTCAGATCACTCTACAGGCGGCCTCCCGGAGCTACTAGCTCTCTTAACCGGCCTCCGTGGAATGTAGCAAAAACGACGTTGGATGGATTCTGCAGCAAGCACCCGAAGCGGATCTACTCGGGGGAGGAGTTTCACCTCGGACCGATAGGGGGACCTTGGAGGAAGTTGTCGAAGCAGGAATGGTGTTTGTATTTCTGTTGGCTGTAGGGACCGGTTAGAGAGTCATGTGGTTGGGTTGGCGCGCTTAGAGGATCTATGGCACGCAACTCATTTCATATCGAGGGTTAGCGCAATAGGTCTCAACAAGTTGCATTGCTGTGCCATCCGTGCCCCACCACTTAAAATCCATTCCATTTCAATTACAAAGATGTCAAGAACTTGGCTTGGCTTTACGAAGTCTGAATCAGGACTCTGGTCCGTAGACTTAGGCACGCTTTGGCCCTTTGTGCGACGCTGACAGGAGGGACATCCTACCTCAGCCCTTATAGAGGCAGGTCTCATTTCGCGGACGAATAGCCTGGTAAGCCCCAGGGGCCCAGAGCCCCAAACACTTCGTATGTCAGCTTCGGGAACCCGTACTATACCCAAGACTTGAACCCAGCCTACTTTTAGTACCCGTTGCAGATGATAGATGAAATGAGGGAGAGGTGTCGAATATTGGTGGAGTGATAGACGGAAACATGAGTGCTCCGAGAAAAATCCTATGTAACGTCAGTTTTGTACACCACAAATTTCATCACGAACTTGCTGAGGATCGAACCTAGACCGCCTGAGTGGAAGTCCAGTACGTTAGCACTTGATTCATAGAGGCGGCCTATGTCAAGAATTTACAGAAAGGTTGTTGTGATGAAGCAATTCGCACACATCTTCGACGAGTGGAATAGGTACAAAAAGTTGGAGAATGAGTTCCATATGAGCTAATCGATCTTCACAAGCAATCAATTATTGCATTTCAGTGCTTACTCGTTACGGCCGCGAAACTTTTCTCAGCCGTTTCTTGATTTGTGAAGAGAAATAGATTCTGTACAACGATACAAAGTGGCCACACTATTGGCGTCCCATGGGGAAGCTCAACTACTACATACACCAAAACGTTTTCTGCGACAACAGAAACATTTACTGAATATCTGATGGACCTTCGCGGGAGGAATGATCCATTATGAATTTCTACCTATATGACAAACTATCATCACTCAGGTAATATTCCAAAACCAAGTCAACGGAATTCTTATTGCCAAGGAACCTGGGTTAACCACTAGTAAAAGTAGCCTATTCTCTTAGGATAATATTACTAACACATTTGGAGACAATATAGAGACTGGAATGGTGACGTCTAGTGCATTGTCCATATTCTGCAAATATTTTATGTAGTAGGCCTATGTTATTTAAATACGCTGTATCAGCAGTTAGGTTATTTAGCGTCACTGCGATTGGTGATTTCGAGATGTTACATGGCGATATGAGGTAGATCGCCATGACATTACCTGACATTCAACTTAGGTTTCTTGCGAGGTTTTCCCAAACTATAACTACACAACAGTTCAAGCGGGAAGCGAAACCACGCCATGTCCGAGCGTATCTCTGTATCAGTACGAAAATGCACCTACAACCTGAATAACTCCGGTAGCCATATTCTTCAATATATAGCGGGATATACGAAATGGGATCACAAACGCAATGAAGATTTAATGGAAGAATTACAACTAGAACCTGTAATTAATTACATAAAACATTATCGGAGCAACTGGATAAATCATCTGCATCGCATGCGTAGAGATAGAATCTCAAAAGTCATGCTCCACTATCGCCCAAACGGGAAGAGATCTCTCGGTCGTCCAAAAAAAGCGCTGGGTTGAAAATTCAACTGTGAGATCGTAACAGACCATATGGCCTAATACTTGAAGGGAAGAAGGAGAAGCAGAAGCCATATTCTTCAGATCTCTCGTCAACTAACTACCATCATCTCATTTTCTTACAAATTTACCTGGACAAGCACCATGCTAAAAATTATTACTTACACAGAACCCTGAGACATTTCGTCGCGTCCATAAGACCGAGAATTTTACAGGAGTGAGATTTTCAAGCCTGTTTCACAATGGGAGAATGAATATAATGGAAGCTATTTTCTTAACTAGAGTTAGTTTGTCATATTTCTTAATGCTACTTCAAAAGAAAAATATTGAACTTCCTTGGTCAACTGGTACCAGCATAATCCAGATGATTTATGTAATGCATATTATAATATAATCAATGTAGACTACATGTCATGTCATATATATCATGTATATTTAATGTAGCCTAATGTAATTTAGTAATGATATTAATATTGTATAATGTATCGTTTAATATTAAATTTCTGTGTTCTTAATATCCACTTGGGAAGTGGATCATTGGTATTCTTAACTAAGTGCTGAATGATGGTCCATTTTATTTTATGTCTCTCATAATAGTACGTAGGCAGAATCATTACAAAAATTATTCTGTATCAGCAAGATTATGAATCGATATGTTCTCACTCTTCGTCGTTTTGTGAAAAGCTCTGTTATATTCCCGAAAGAAGAGCAAAAGGTATTATATCATGATTTAAACATCAAAGACACGATAAATAAGGCATTGCTTTCATACTCGCAGTTGTTAATCTCTCGGATTCCGGGTGTATTCCTTTTATTTCCATACGCGTGTTACACGCAATTCCATGTCAATACAGACAACTGTGAAAGTATGAACTTCGTAGTAGTTTTTATCACATCAAAATGAGTATACTTCACTGCTAATGAAGGAAAAGACGTATTACAGCACACCTAGGTTTTGAAGGTGCTTTGGAACTGTTTGGGAACAGAAGAAACACACTCAAATAAAATATGAACGTTTTTGATGATGTAGACGCAACGGAGATGTTAACACGCGTTTAACGGAAGTGTTACAGAAACGTATGATCTACAATACGAGTACCTACAGTATAATCTTCTTCACGGTGTGGGTTACATTTTAAGTTCAACAAGACAACTACTGACTACATTTTAAATCATAACATACAATGCAATATATTAATTCTCGAAAATACGGATGTTGATATTGTGATAAGGTAACGAATAATAAATTTCTTATCAAAACTAAGAACTAAGATAAAGTTTTTAAATCGAGTAATAAAATGGGGAATTCCTGGTACTTCTAAACTTAATGCTGGTTCTGAAATATAGCAGTGCTCTATTTGGTCATAGGATAAAACATCACAAAACCTCTCTAAAACCAATAATTTGAAAGTTTAGAATTTCGCTTTATGAATTTGCATACATGACCTGAATCAAACGTACAGCTGGTCCAATAAACATACATTTAAGGACTATATTTTAAACACTGAATGTTGAAGTCCTGTGAATCAATTAGGTATGATTTGGGATGTTAGCGTTATACTATAAAATTAACAAATTTGCAATTTTTATTGAAAACTTTTTCAAACAACTGAATGGAATTGAAGACCTGAATTAATAAACAACCCAAGTCCATTGAAGTAAATTGTTCAGGACAGCAAAAAGCTAAATATGTTTTCCATATAAGTGCACTAAAATAAATATTTGTATGATTCAAAAACATGGTTTAGGTATTCCTTTTTACATGATGGTAACCTAGCAAAACACAACATATGTCAGATGAAAAGTCAAATTCGCTAAATTTTGAATTTAGGATGTTTATCAATTCAGGTCTTCAATAATTGCAAATGTCAATTGACACACCCAGTAATCTCCCCTTCCTTTATGCAAGATTATGCAATCCCGCTAATTCTTAGACGATACCGTACACATAGCATTCACAATCAGACTTGAAATTCAAATGAAATAGTTGCAGTAACACTAACTCAGTGGGTTAAGGCAGACCATTCCAACACAGCGTTTGAGGTCTAGGGCGCCCGGACGCTGCCCCATGTCTACCCAGGGCGGACCCCCACTCCTCTCTATCGCTGTGGCTATGGTGATGTACGAATACATGCGATCATCAACTCTTCTCGTCTGTTCGATGATTCTTCAGCCTTCAGGCATTGCTGGATCATGCGTTCCGTCAGTCAGTCAGTCACTCAGTCATACATATGGTGTACTATCGTTTGTGCTTATGAACAAGAATGAAGAGAAGTATGTCGACAGTTGGTTCAGGATTTAATCCCTCTTGGGAAGGCTTGTATTTTGTCTAATCTGACGACAACAATGTTCAATGTTTAATTTGTCATATCAATTTACGGGCAAAAATATACAACATTAAACGTCACTTTGAAGTTAAACATTCTGATACCCACGGTCATATTATCAGCGAAGAGAGGAAGGCATTAATAACGAAACTAAAGGTCGAAATGCAGTCTTCTTACGACGAGGTAAATATCATTTCAACTAATTAAGTACTCTAAAGGAAATATAATTAAAGTAATGATTATAAATTTATTTTGAACAGTTGTCAACAATGTATGGGAATTATTATAAAATCGTTTGTTAAACTGTTAAAGGATTTTCTGTCCGTTTAACTATGTTTATATTTTTTTGTATAGTCAAAATGTCATTAAAAATTAATTTTTCCCTTTCTTTCGTAGCACATTGAGTGAGCCAAGTTCCGAAAGAGCTCTTCATGCAAGCTATATTGTTGCCCTAAATATCGTCAAAAGTAGCGGCCTTTTACGGATGGAATGATTGTTAAGGAGTGCATGATTTCAACTTCAGACATTTGACATGTAGTAGTATGTAGTATCTTCATCCGGGCCCTCTTCTGAGCTACGATTATAATATATTCGATGTGAGTTCATGCTCCGAGTTATTCATACGTGTCTTGGGTAGGTAGGCTACTCCATCTTTGCAGGTTATGTACATGCTCTCTTTCTTCCTCTCCATTCCCCGTACCCTCCTAACACGCATATAAACATGATAGTGTCGCCCTCGGAGAGCAGCGGTATTCCTATTTGTTCCGAGTAGTATGTATGTATGTATGTATGTATGTATGTATGTATGTAGGTATGTAGGTATGTAGGTATGTATGTATGTATGTATGTATGTATGTATGTATGTATGTATGTATGTATGTATGTATTTTTTTTAATATTAGTTGAACGGCATGTCCCATTACAATAAAGGTAATACTACATGCCTTGCTACCTGTATGTTTACAATATAACACATTATGTCTCGTTTCTGTCACTCTCTAGGCGTATGTAGGTCTGTTATTCTGTTGTGAAAATTTGAGTCTTTCATTATATCTATTGCCTACTCTTATCTATCCTAGATTAAATTATCCTACGTTTACTCGTCTAAATTTATAACATTGATATAGTTTATGAATGTATGCGCATGTTCTTGCATTATTTTAAGCTTTGTGAAAGTCCACTTGCCAGTTTTCCTTAACATTTCCCGCTGGAAGGCTAATCTTTCTTTGTCCAATTTCGGGCACTCAAAAAGGAGGTGGTAGACGGTCTGTTCTTCTGCTTCACACGTATATACACGACGGGTTGTCCCTCAGCTTGAATCTGTATAATTAAGCACCGGTTTTTTCATGTCCAGTTAGAAAAGTTGTGACCTTTCCATTAAGTGGAATGTTAACGCGTAACCTCTCTTTTACACTGGGGGAAAAACGATTTTGTCACTGCACCATTTATCGTGTTTTGCCACTCACTTTCCCACTTAACCACACTTTCTTCTTGAAGTTCCCGCATGATGTCGCTGACTGGTATCCTGTCGAAGCTCACTGGTAACTCGTTGTTACTTGCTGCCTGCTTTGCCAAGTGGTCAGCCAGCTCGTTCCCCGCAAATCCAACGTGTGCCTTGACCCACGCGAAGTGAATAGTCCAGTTTAATGTTTCCAGCTTTCTTATCTGTTTTCTAATTTGTTCTATCAAGTGGTGATGGTTATTGAAATTTCGTAACGAATCGAGTGTGATTCTGCTGTCGGTATGAATGGCTGCTGATTTTCGAACATCTTGCAGTTGTTGGAGTAATTGGAGCTGTTCTAGGGCTTTGAGAATGGCGTACTGTTCCGCTTGGTTGTTCGAGTACCGCCTGTGGAGTTTATATTGCAGCTGATGGACTAATTCTTGATCAATGAATATTGCGACACCTGAGCCAACTCCCGAGTCTTCCTTGCTGCCATCGGTGTAGATGTCTACTTTGTAAGTTTGATGACTTGATTTTTCTTTAATCACGATTTTATCTGCTGGATGCGGCCATGCTGTGTAATGCTCTACTGTGTCAATTTTATGTATGTATGTATGTATGTATGTATGTATGTATGTATGTATGTATGTATGTATTGATACTAAAATTTAAAAAAAATTATCTTATGGCAGTACATAATTGCACATACAGGTCTATCTACAATCTAGAAGTTAGAAATAATTGTTGCATTCCTTTGCTAACATTAAGAAAATTTTTTGTAACATGAACCTCGGACCACTCACATAAATTGAGGGAAAGAAGACAGAGGACGGGCGCTGGAAAGTTTTCTTTTCTCAATCGTACTATCAGAGAATGGAATGCTTTACCTACAGACTTACTAAAGTCTTTACCAATAACCAAAAATGTATTTAAAAATAGGCGGTAGTGTATTATACACACTATTTAAAAGGTGTAATTGATATTTTCTTATTTTAAGTGTTGTATCAGTCAGTGAAGTTTTATAGTTTATAGTGGTAGAGCAAAGGATTTGAAAGTGAAATGTTTTTTGAAGTGTTAGTGAAATCAGAATAGTATCAGTGAAATGTGTCGCAGTTCCAGTGCAGTGAGTGAGTTGACAGCGAAATGAGTGCAGTGCTGAAAGGTACTTGTACATGTATGAACATATCATACTCGTCGGTTTTAGTTCCAATTTAGGGTTAAGATACAAATTAGATTTACTTTAAATGTTATTTTAAGCGATCGTGCTTAATTTACTCTAGGATGCTCCTTGTCACTATTATTATGCTATTGTTATTATGATTATTATTGTCATTATTATTATTCTTATATTATTATTATTATTATATTATTAATTGTGTTTATTATTAATTGTCATTATTGAGTGTCATTTAGTTACCACTACCACCGCGTACTTACTCATTTGCAGTGTGAATAAATACATACATACATATGTTACATAATGATAGCTGCTTGTTATTTGAAGCGCACGTTGTGCATTAAGAGGAAGTTAGATTTTTTTATACTACGTAGTAATTCATACTTTTGTACAAATTATTGTATCTGAAATCAAGACTGAAGTCTTAAAAGTGTGGCATCTTTCCAAGAATTCTCTGTGATATCAAAGATGGCTCTTGACAAAAAAAAATGACATTCTGCATTTTCCCAAAGAGTAATAGAATAAACATTCTGTATATATCATCGGAGGACAGAATCAGCAACACGATAATAAAAGACTGACCAGTTTGAAAGACATATCAGTTTGAGAGCAGCTAAAATGTAAATGCGAAAGACATTTTCGAGATTGGAGTAATCAAGATGGGCATACATAGCTACAATGTGAGTCCCCAGAATAGAGAGAAGTATCTAGCCGATATACCATTCTTCAGTTTTTTTAAGAGGACAGTGGACAAGAGCGGCAAAAAAGATCTCATGCCTGAAACTGTGACCTATTGAACCATATATAATTCATCCGTAAGTATTTTCCATTGCACTGTAGCGAATAAAACTGTTAATTTACGTAATGTCGTGTCGAATTACGGAACCATTGTATGAACAATGTCTTTCTTTTCGCAAATTCACGAATTTCTCCTAAGTTTAATATGGTTATGTTGAAATGATAATTCTATTGAAAGGAGTAAGTCTCGGAAAACTCGAGAATTCTCAACCTTATTATAGGCCATGTTGTAGGCCTATTTCCTTCGGTTAGATAAAGAGCAATCACAACCTAATGTGAATTGAACTTTAAATGGAACACTGACATAATCTTAATGACCTTACTACACTATTTTGGAGTACTTCTTTACTGTTTCTTAATTCAAAGAATTAACATTGGGTAATCCAATTCTATATTAGTCTGACCAGAGCTGTGGCAAGGTTTGTGCAGGCCTGACAATACACGAGTTCATTATTCAGCGGTTATTTATTATGCTAGAGTGACTGCCTGATAAATTCTATTGCTCTTTAAAATACATGTACTCACCATGTCACGCAAGGAGATCCTGGAACTGCCTGCCTCCATTTTCCACACATTTCTGACACCTGCTTAGGAAATTGCCCACCACCTTTCTTAGTTGTCTTGAGAAATTTAATTGCTCTCTTGACAGAAGTTATCCTCCAGTTTGTCTGAAGTGTGTGGATTCGTCTTGCATACTTTATCTTTTAATGATATAATCACTATTAATTGTTCCCTAAAAAAATTGGGCCTGTTATCCTCTCACCCGAAACTGCATACCACACTCCTTCCTAATTTCTGGTCATGAAGGAGGTTCCTCATGGAACAGATTAGGTTTTATGGGGCTCCAATATCAGCAGCTTTTCTAATTAATATATCCATGTAAGTGAAGCCACGCTTCGTCTGAAATAATGAGTTTAGCATAAATGTTTCCTTCATGCATTTTATTCAAAATTTATTCACAAAATCTAATCGCAAATACAGGATCACCCGGTTAAAATTCTTGCACGACAGTACATTTACAGAGTTTTAACTTAAGTAACTTCGTAGTCCTTTTTGTAGAACTGTAAGAAATTCCCATTTGCTGAGAAAGAAGGCTAAGAGATTTTCCAGGCATTGTCCAATGCCAACAAGAGTTTCTTCTTTGAACACTGTACGTCGCTTTCTTCTCTTTTGAACACTTCTTGTTTGCAGAAATTTATTAACTAATATATGAATCGTATCACGACTTGGAACTCGATCACCTGGGAATTTCTCTTGAAATAATGTCCTTGCAGCATGAGCAGTTTATATACGGATATAATGAATCGTAATTGAACATCCGATGTGGAATAGAACAGTAATTGTCATTTATTCTTAACAGACTGTACACATGTAGTTTCTTGCATGTTAAAACAATACTGTTTCGCGTGGCAGGTCATATAACTAGTTAAACCCAACCGCCTATTTCCTAGCCCGGCCGTAGGCGTTGCCTTATCGACTGAAGCATTCCCAACGCAGCTCTGGTTAGAAGATAATTGGATGACCCAGTATAATCCCCTGTTCAAATAAATACGAGTATAGGACAGTCTGCCTCCTATGATTCTTTATAACGTGTACTTAGGTGAAAAATCTTCATGCTTGAATTTTTATACTGTTGTTGCATCTAAATGTATGCATTACCAATCTTAGACGTTCGAATATTATGAAGACTGAAATAAATCGAATATTGTCCTGTGAAATGTGAGTAAACCTCCTAAAATTCTTAGTTACAGATATACGCAGGGTAATAATAACAAAACAGAAAACTATATGCATGTCATAATTAATATTGAAGCCTTTTTGACGATTTATATTGTATTTAATTTAATAGAATGAAGATCGGACTACATCTCACTTCGTTAAGTGAGATTACTGAGCTTTTCCTGTAATTCAGTAGAATAGTCCAATAGGAATGAACAATCAAAATAAAGACAAAATAAGAACTTTGAGGTTTCCCAAGTTTCAATTTTTCTTAATATTAATGATGATGATAATAATAATAATAATAATACTTACTTACTTGCTTTTTAATAATAATATAAGTGGTGGTGTGATGGTGGTGGTGGTGGTGGTAGTAGTAGTAGTGATGCAGTAGTATAGTGGTGATGGTGGTTGTGGTGGTGGTAGTAGCACTAGTGGTGTGGTAGTGTAGTGGTGATGATAGTTGTGGTGGTGGTGGTAGTAGTAGTAATAGTAGTAGTAGTAATAATACTAGCAGTAGTATTAGTAGTAGTGCTGCGGTAGTGTAGTGGGATGGTGATTGTGGTAGATTAGTTGTGGTGGTGATAGTGATGGTGGTAGCAGTAGTAATGTGGTCGTGTAGTGGTGAAAGTGCTTGTGGTGGTGGTGGTAATAGTAGTAGCAATAGTGGTGTGGTAGTGTAGTGGTGATGGTGGTTGTTGTTGTGGTGGTGGTAGTAGCAGTAGTGGTGTAGTAATGTAGTGGTGAGGGTGATTGTTGTGGTAGTAGTGGTGTGGTAGTATAGTGGCGTTCGTAGTTGTGGTGGTGGTAGTAGTAGTAGTAGTAGTAATAGTAGTAGTGCTGCGGTAGTGTAGTGGGATGGTGATTGTGGTGGTGGTGGTAGGGGTGATGCGGTAGTGTAGGGGTGATAGTTGTTGTGGTGGTGGTAGTAGCAGTAGAGTAGTGGTGATGGTGGTTATGGTAGTAGCAGTACAGTAGTGGTGATGGTGGTTGTGGTGTTGTAGTAGTGGTAGTAGCAGTAGTGGTGTGATAGTGTGGTGGTGGTGGTGATAGTACCAGTAGTGGTGTGATAGCGTAGTGATGGTGGTTGTGGTGGTAGTGTAGTGGTGTGGGTGGTTGCGGTGGTGGTAATAGTAATGGTGATGGTAATAGTAGTAGCCTATACGTGGTGGATTTTGGTAGTAGTAGTTGCGATGATGAATCAACGATAAGACTCAGATTACTTCCTTTAATAACTGAATTGGCATATGCTTAGAGATAGAGAAATTTGAGTCTTTTTTTAAGTATAGAAGCGTCCCTGTGTTGTCTCTGAGAGTTTAATTATGTCCTCAGTATTCTGCTAGGGAGGATGACATACATATTCCGACGGTATGATGAATGGAATTCAATTACATAATCAAGAATTGATTCTTCTTATAATCGTAGCATGTTACATTGTTCAACTTTCTTATTTATATGTGTTAATTCGAAAGTTACTTGGATAGAGCGAGAGGTGCAAAGATTGAATACAGGCATATATTTAGGAGAGAAATAAGTAGACACGTATTAAAAAGAAAGGACGTGTTCGAAGAAAAGGGGGAGAGGGAAGTCTGGAAGGAAAGCATGATGTTGGAAAAAGAGTAGGAAATAAAAAAAGCTACTTGGAAGAGGAGAAAATTAAAGTGGATAGAGGACGACAGTAAAGTGAAAAGGACAGTGTAGAAATGGAAGGAATAACAGAGAAGAAAAAATGATTGGTGAAGGGAATGGGCTAGGCCAGGGGATACAATTATGAAATTGGGGACGAAGAAAGAGGCAGACATAGTTAGAGTGAGAGAGAGTTTAAAAAAATTCCATTTTGTGGAAAGGAAGAGTGTATGAAACAACATATGAATGTGCTTTATTGCTGCAAGATAATTGTAACAAGAAACACCCGACACGCTCTGTGAATACAAAAGAACTCAAAAAGGTACAATTAGCTGACTCTTACGGGTACAGGAACTGCGTTCCAGGTTACCGGAATTGCGTTACGGAACGTTTCAGCTGAAAGCACTGATTTAGTTTCAGCTTCGTTGCCAGAGAACTGCCTCGATGCAAAGGGACAGGCGCTGAAAGAGAGAGGATGTGTACTGCTGTACTGCAAGTGATGTCACAGACAATGGCTGCTGCGAAGCGAGAAAACTCATGCACAGTTCATACCGCGCTTGTTACGTATCCATAGAGCGACTGAATACACTCCCAGTACACGATTAGTTTCTTTAGAATAATCTACCTACCATGTTTTAACTTTATTTATTTATTTATTTATTTATTTATTTATTTATTTATTTATCATGGTGTAGTTACTGTTCTCCAACCAGGGGATCAACCGTGAAAGGATGTGTTTACTACTGCGTCATCTATTGGAGCGAAGTAGATAGATAATATTATCGTTATAACGTCAGTTTAAAAAGATTGCGCTCTCCTGCATATGTTATTTCCTGTGTAGAGGGATTAAAAGATCAGGAGATTAACAGTGATCTAATTTTGTAACTAGGGTAGTGTAAATATGTGTGTACCGATGTTATTGTTTGTGCTGTGAGAGGTAGCCAATAGAGATACGAGTACCCACGTGTGTGACCTTATGACATCTTATGACATCAACATTCATTCACAGCATTACCCCGCTTCGTTTCATCCCGCAGAGACTTTCTCGTGGTTGGAGTACAGTAATAACATCAAGCCTTCTCTTCCACACCACCAGAAATACAGATACAATAGGCCTAATAGAAATAAAAAGAAAAATCACGCAATAAACAAAGTAAAGCCACACACAAATATACACAGGTTGTAGTCACACAAACTTTAGATGAATGGTTAAGTATCGTAATTAATTATCGTAATTGACTAACATAAACAAGAAATTTGCAATTTTAATCTAGAGTAAAAAACACAAAACAACACTTCTAGCAATACCTAAAAAACATTAAATATGACAAAATTTTCCAATTTAATTTTGAATTGTGATAAAGATCGGCAGTCCCCGACGTCATTAGGTAACGAATTCCAGAGTCGAAGTATTTCTAGAGTGTAGGGCAGGGGTCGTCAGCACAGAGCACGCTGGGCTTAGCCTCTCTTACACGCGGAAAACGCAGTGCACTGTGGTGCACTCCGTAGCTGCTAGCGGGTATGCTCTCTCTCTCCCCGTGCTGCACAACGGTGCACACGGGACGGCACCGCGTACCCTTTGCACATTTCAGCGAGTGCTGACGACCATTGGTATAGGAGGATGAGTATAAAGACGGTTTGTGATGAGGGATAGAAATAAGTGCTTGATGCCGGTTTCGAAGAGTTGTAAGAAATTGAAAGCGAGATAGCAGATAATTCAGAGTAAAAGTCTGCATGATTTTAAATATAAGAGACATTGAATGTATTGTTCTTCGTTCCTTCAGACGCACCCATGAAAGTAACTGGAGGGAAGGCGTCATATGGTCAAATTTACGAGTATTGCAGATGAATCGTATGCACGCATTATGAACACGTTGTAGTCTCTCAGCTAAGAGTAAACTTACATTAGTTAGCAAGGAATCGCAATAATCAAAATGGGGCATTACAAGCGTCTGAATAAGATTCCTTTTTAGACTATGTGGTAGAAATGACTATTACACTTTCATTACGTCATACTACTTTTGACCTATAAAACGGTACGAAAGGACGTGTTTCAACAAATCATGGCTGTTTATCGCTACAATTTTATCACTTCCCTAGAATTTATTTGTTTTTATCACTTCCCTAGCTTTTGTTTCTTTCTTTGCCAACATTTCGAAATTCAAATTCTTTATGGTACTATAAAACATGTTTTGCGATCGTTATTTGTTTACCGCATAGATAGTCAACTGAAAATGGCTATTCCGTTCGAAAGTTTTGGTGAAGCTAACATTAGTGAAATAAAATTTTAGCAAGTCAATTAATATTTTATTGTATTAGAGTACTTTATTTCTTCTAATCTTTATATATTTTCTTCTAATCGTGTAGTAGTCAATTAAATCCCACTCGAGTTTTGATTTTCTCTAGATAAATCAAAACGACTAGTGAGATTACTGTTGATAAATTCATTCAAACTATTGCAGCACGTCTACTATTAATGTATATGGAATAAAATATTTGTGGTACCATTAGGTGTTTTCGAACGATTTCGTCGTCGTAACACTTTTAAATTTATGTTCCTCGTAAATATACGCCTGCGGCTATAGTTTTTAAGAAGTCAGATTTAGATTTAAAATTTTTCCATTTGCTTATTTTAACGTCTCTGTACCAATTTCGTCTTTATCTAGTGTCGATGGAATTGGTGATATGAGTTCGAGAATTCACCTTGGAATTACCTGACATTCGCCTTACAATTGGGAGGAAACCTCTGAAAAACGCAACCAGCTGTTTGACTCAAACCGGTTTCGCACCCACGCCCCAGCACAGCCGCGAATACAGATTTCCGCTAGATAAATCCTTGACCTAGCTGACAATTAATTAAATTTTCTCACTCTTTCATATCAGAGTTATTCACAATCATTATTGTGCTGGAAATTATTTCTTATCATGAGTTAATAAGGGAGTAAATGGGAGTCAGAGAGCAGATTTTAAATTATAGTTTTCTATTTTTATTCGCGAACAAAATGCATATTTTTTAATAGAACAGATGTGATATATGGACTGTCCACACCTGTGGAGTAACGGTTAGTGCGTCTGGTCGCGAAACCAGGTGGCCCGGGTTTGAATCCCGGTCGGGTTAAGTTACCTGCTTGAGGCTTTTTCGGAGGGTTTTCCTCAACCCAATTTGAGCAAATGATGGGTAACTTTCGGTGCTGGGCCCAGGACTCATTTCATCGGCATTATGACCATCTCATTCAGAAGCTAAATAACCTAAGATTTTGATACAAGGTCGTAAAATAACCTACTTAGAAAAAACATAGATTGACTGTTGTCATCGGTGTATTGTGCTTGACATTGGATGCGAGGGTGTTAGACGACTGTTGGTACCCAATAATACTTTCATACCAATAATACTTTCATAGATTGACTTCCAGCCCATCTTAATTGCTTTTATATTTTAAAATCTAACTATAGATATACAAGGGTTAAGGAATGCGTGCTTGAAACACGGAACAAAACATGTGAGTTTCATTGTTGGAGGCAATTAATTATAGATAATTTTGAATATCGGTGTTTACCCACTCCCAGATTCTTCGCTTACGGAATGTGTAGTGAGTTCGTCCTTTAAAGCACAATGTTCGCCGTCCACCCTTATTAAAATTAATTACCAGGCCTTCTAGTTCTAAACTCATTAACGAGGGATATTCCATGCACTCATTGTTACGGAATTTATAGTCTCCCAAGTCTTTATTTTTTCCGTGCAACGTTTAATCAAGTTCGGCTTACGTAACTAAATTTATATGAGAACAGTACTCCGGTGTGTAACGGAGAGATTACAACCTCTCTTTTGTAGGGAACGTTCATATTTTCTCTCTCAAGTTTTGTTACCAGTGTACTTGAAAATCAATCAACTGTTTGTGACTGACTGGTCATGTATACGCTTTACTGCTACATTCACTGTTTTTTCTCTCCTTATCTAACGCGTTAGAATGAAATTTTGTAACGGCCATTGCATCAGTATTCTTTCATGAGGTAATAAATCGGGAATACACCGGGGATCGAACCCGGATCCATAGGATTGTAAGTCCAGCTCTCTAGCTACGAGATCACCGTGGCGGCAAAATTAAAATATAATACTTACGGTATTTTATGGACTAATATATACTAATTCTAAATGAATGGTATCTGAAATTAATATTTTATGGATATGTACAGTGAGTAAAAAATGTCTCCGTACAATAGGCACACACATTAAAATTTGTGGAAAAAAAATGCGATTAATATACAGGATGTTTCCGTGGTGGTTTTACAAACTTTCAGGGATGATGGCGAAGGGCACATGTATCAATTTGAGATAAGGAACCCTGGTCCGGGAATGACCGAGTCGAAAGTTACAAGCAAAAATAGTTCTTTGGAAATGAAATAATTTTATTCCCCTGTACACCTTATTTATGTTTATTTATCTGTACATCTTACACATACTGTATTCATCTGACGTTGTTTACGTTGTCTACTTACAGTATTCCATTCATTGCGCTGTCTGAGGGATGGGGACAGGAAACTACACTAAAGCAATGCAGATAGCATAATGTGTAACGGACATGGTCGGTCCTGATATGCACGTCTGTAGACAGCAATGTATGTGTATAAGTTGCAGTGTCCAGTCGATCAGTCCTAGTGAAATGAAGGAGGACACGAGAGCGGAATATGCAGACCTGATTTTCGAATACGGATGAGCCAAAGGGAACAGTAGACAAGCTCACCACTGTTCCAAAAGTTAAAGGAAGGAGGGCATGTGGTGCCAAATTACAATTCCATTTCCACAAAACTATTCTTGCTTATAACTTTGGACTCAGTCATTTCCAGACCATAGTTCCTTATCTCAAATTGATACATGAGCCCTTCGCCATCATCCCTGAAAGTTTGTAACACTACCTCGGAAACACCCGGTATAGTAGAAAAATAAATTTCTTTATTGCGTAAAATATACAGTCTCTTTACGGTTAATACTTACAGAAAATAGTGCAGTTACGTTTGTATTTGTTCTTGTAAACACGACACAACAAACAAAAGGAGGGCACATAAAATCTCAGTACGGAAGCACTAGTGCAAGAGTACCTGTGTTTGTTGTTCAGAAAGGTACAGAGTCAGTATAGAGTTGCCTGTGACTGTAGTAAGGTACGACGCAGTAAAACTTGTGAGTACAATGGAAATACCAATACTAATTAGAGAGTTAAGTGTTAAGTTGAGACAGGGGGGACAATCAATAAGAAAAATAGCAGAAAATGTAAAAAAAACCCTCTTCCGTAAAATATGTGTTGGAAAATTACAATGCCACAAAATGACTGGTTAGTAGAAGGCGATCAGGACGACCCAAGAAACTGGAATCTAATCATAGACGGACAGTTTTGAGATCCGTCAGAGAAAATCCAAAGATAAGTGCACCGAGACTGGCGGCCATGGTTAAAGAAAATTATGGGGTAGAGGTATTACTTCAGACCTTGTGTAATGTCATAAAAGAAGAAGGTTACCATGGCCGAGTTGCCCGAAGAAGCCGTATGTGACCAACGTCAACAAGCAGAAGAGATTGGCATTCGCCAAGGAGCATGTTAACAAGCAGCATCTTCAGTGGTTCGGATGGTAAGACAATGGTGTGGAGAAAGCCAAGTGAACAATTACAGAGCAAGAATTTGTGTCTAACTGTAAAATGTGGAGGAAGTAGTGTTTTTGTTCGGGCTACATGAGTGCTGCAGGTGTGGGAAATTCGGTTTTTGTGGGCGAGACTATGATCTGGATGCAGTATTTGAAGATCCTGAATGAAAACCAACACTACATTGCTGAAAAACTCAACATCAGTGAGACATTTATCTTTCAGCAAGACAATGGCCCTAAACACACTGCCTTAAATGTGAAGCTTTGGTTGTACAATACAAAGAAAAAAAAAATAAACTCCTTACTCCTCCCCTATCCCCCGATATGAACGCCATAGAACATTTATAGAGTGGAATGAAACGAAGGCTGAAAAAACACAAGATAAGAAGCAAGCAACAGTTAAGGGAAAAAATTCTAGAAGAGTGAAGAAACATTGAGCCAGAGATAACAAGAAAACTAGTATAGACAATGCCTAAACGCATGAGGGATATTATAAAAACAGGAGATCCAACTGAGCACTGAATGAAGAGAGATTGTTGATTTAAATGCATATGAACTGTAGTGTACGGAGACTTGTTTTATAACGTTTTTGGTTTTCAATTTCAATTAATGTAATTTACAAGTTTGTTTGCTTATTTTTCAAACTATTGTAGGCCTATGTAATTCCTTTAGTATACATCAGGATAATCCATACAAACGAGACAGTTCATTTTTGTTTTATTTATTTATATATTGTGTGAAAGAGAATAAATTGCTAGGTACAGTATGTACGGAGACATTTTTTATTGACTGTATGAAAAATATTTTCAGGCAAAGGACAAAAATATAAATCTGTTACACAGAAATATAAAAATGTTGACATTGCAAGTATTCATTACATTCGAACACTTAGTATCTATAATTATGGAGTAAGTAATACAGGCTAACTTTAATTTTAGGATATAATTTATATAAGGTAGGGCGTATTTGATTCTGGTTGAAGAGAATGTTTTGGTAGCATTGGCATTACAAAGGCTGCAGTAGAGCAGATTGCTAACTAGTGCGTTGAACTGGAATAAAGATGCAAGAAAATAATTGTGAGAAATATAATTTATTCAACGAAGTGAAAACGTTTTTCCGTGTTATCAACAAAATGTTTCATTAAAGAAGTTAAGTTGAATTTGATATCTCAGAAGTGTTTGAACACTCACAATTTACTCTTGATATGCATTCTTTCGTACTTTGTAGATGCTAACGAAAATTCTTTTCATTCACTTAAACATAATATATTATTTTGTTTTATTGAGGAATTTATTGTCAATAACTTCATTACACACAATATACTTAATATTATTTCAGTCGGTAATCAGGTATGGATTTATAGAATGGGGTAGTTTATTTAAAACTTATTTTAATCCATTTATTTATTACAGAATGAAATAATTAAAATATATATTCATAAACCTAATGATTTTCCATCTCAATAATTGTTTTTTAGACTTTAAGGTTCTTAAAGTAAGACAAATTTATTATATTGTATTAATAAAATTCATACATAAAAATCGAAATAACTTTGAATTGTATTCTCATAGTTATGATACAAAAGATACGAATTCTTTAAGATTATTCAAAATAAATAGCAACACTGCTACAGTATTTAATCATAGTAGTAATTTAGGCCCAAGAATGTATAACAAATTTATATTTAAATATCCTAATCTTGTCAATTCTAATAGTTATAAGTAGTATTAAATTTAAAAATTATGTATGGATTTTATAGATAATAAAAAATTGTAAATTTAAATATATATATATATATATATATATATATATATATATATATATATATTCTTATTGTGTAGTAGACATAAAAAATTGTATTATATACTTTTTAATTTAAAATCAGAATCCGCTCCTGAGCACGAGTTCTACTCTTTCGAGAGTGAGCAAATATTTTATCTGTGTGTACTATATTTTATGTTACAAGTATTAGCAAATAAAGAAGGTATTTCAGAGAAAATTTATTGAACTATATGTTATGTATGTGTACCGATATTGATTACATTCTGATTACAGTTTATATTAATGCGTCATGTTAATATAACTAACGAAATAAATTTATAGAAATATAAACCGTTCTCTTGAATTGGATAATTTACATTACATAATTTAACTTCTATTTAAATTTGACGAGTATGACGGCATTTTTATTTCTTGTGGTTAGTTATGTTTTATTTAGTGACGCTCGCAACTGCAGAGGTTATATCAGCGTCGCCGGATGTGCCGGAATTTTGTCCCGCAGGAGTTCTTTTATATGCCAGTAATCTACTGATATGAACCTGTCGCATTTAAGCACACTTAAATGCCATCAACCTGGCCCGGGATCGAACCCGCAACTTTGGGCATAGAAGGCCAGCGCTATAACAACCCGCCAACCAGGTCGACTTATTTCTTGTATTGCGTGAGCTATTTTTTATATTATTTACTGTATGGTTACATGATTGTTATTATTTTAAAATGAGTAAACATATTTTTCCTCCTGCCAGCTTTTTGCTCTGTCACGATTTGAGATCATTCATCTTCATCGAGGGTTGTAGATCAATGATAAACATCCACAGATAGCGGAACAATTAGTAATATGTCAATACTGTATGTGCTTATAGGTATGTGTTTTCATAATTTAATTTTTATTGTATGATGAACTATGGATAGAACAGAGAAAAATTCTCTCCTGCATCGGGACTCGAACCCGGGTTTTCAGCTGTACGTGCTGACGCTTTATCCACTAAGCCACACCTGATTCCAGTTTCGATGCAGGAGTGAATTTTTCTCTGATAGATAGGTAGGTAGATAGATAGGTAGGTAGATAGATAGATAGATAGATAGATAGATAGATAGATAGATAGATAGATAGATAGATAGATAGATAGATAGATAGATAGATAGATAGATAGATAGATAGATAGATAGATAGATAGATAGATAGATAGATAGATAGATAGATAGATAGATAGATAGATAGATAGATAGATAGATAGATAGATAGATAGATAGATAGATAGATAGATAGATAGATAGATAGATAGATAGATAGATAGATAGATAGATAGATAGATAGATAGATAGATAGATAGATAGATAGATAGATAGATAGATAGATAGATAGATAGATAGATAGATAGATAGATAGATAGATAGATAGATAGATAGATTCGTTCCATAATATTCTTACATTTGCTTTATAGCATAGAATAAAGAACATGTTCTATCCATCCTTCATGATATGAGCGCAGAATTCCTGCACGGAAATATCGTATGTACGAGTACTTCGGTACATCATAATAATTTAACTAACATATTGTGTTAAGATATGTTCGTCTGAGGCAAGGTAAACCTCATGTCACAATATTACAGTGTTTAAATGTCACTTACAGAGTTAGTACGGATGAGATATTATCTTTTATTATACAGCAATTTATCATGGGTTCTTCTCTCAATTCACAAATTTCTATGTAAATTGAACTTACAGAAACTACGTTTCGAACAGTACCTTGAATCGTCTTTGTAATATGTACTAGACTCATATGGTTATGCAAATACCACACAATTACATCAACTACTGCCATTTTACTGTCTGCTAATAAAGCAATGAGGCTTAACGTCAGAATTAGTGTCAAGAAGAGAATGCTCGAGTGTTTTATTAATGGTGTGCTATGTTCAGAATTCATAATTGACCTGCAAACATTTACAACTGGAACAGATTATTGTGTAACAATTGAAATCCGAATAGAGCGATGCTGCTTTTCTGTGTCATATTTCTCTCTTACGCTACGGACAGCGGGCATTGGATTAATGAACGTCGAATTGAAAGTTCGTTGAGTACGCTTTTGGAATCTGGGTGCATGAGCACAGAGATTCACACGTTTACGTCACTGGAGTATTAGATGAAGGAAGTGGCTGTTGCCTGGACTTCATGTATGATACTTTGCCGGCCCGGATGGCTCAAGCGGTAGGGGCACGGCATGTCTCTATCACTTGGTCCGAAGGGTTGTGGGTTCGAGTCCCGCCTCGGGCTTGGGTGTTGAGTGTGTATTAGTGTAAGTAAAACAAAGGAAACAAATGAAAAACGAAAACAGAAAACAAAGATAACTTAGGTAAACGGCCTCTGGCCGTTCTAAATTCAAATAAATAAATAAAAAAAAAAAATACGGAGAAGAAATGATTAAGCGCTATTTACACTCTCATGACCAGTGATTGTTTTCATAGCATATTAATGTCTTTTACTCGCAGAAAATAGTTTTAAAGCATTTTCGAACATCGTGTATTTAATTTAACGAAATTATATCGCATTATTGGAAATACTGGTGATAATTCGAGGGAAATATTTCTTTTGTGGGAAATTTTGTCATCGTTCCGCAATAAACACAAAATGAAAATAAAAAAAATTTAGACAAAAATTTAAGAACATTTGATATGTATGACAATTTGCGTTATATTTTACAGATAATAAGCCACCGACGTAGCTCAGTCTGCTGAGTCGCTTGCCTGCCGATTTGAAGTTACGCTCGGACATGGGTTCGATTCCCGTTTGAGCTGATTGCCTGATTGGAGTTTTCCGAGGTTTTACCCAACAGTAAGGCCAATGTCAGGTAATCTATGGCTAATTGTCGGCTTCATCTCACCATCTCACTATCACCAATTCCGTTGACGCTAAATAATCTAGTAGTTGATACAGTGTCATTAAATAACCAACCAGAAATATAAATCATAATAAAAAAAATTAAGTTACAAGTTTTTAATATCTTTTTGGTTTATTTTACGACGCTTTATCAACTGCGATAGTTACATAGCGTCTGAGTGAGATGAAGGTCACAATGCCAGGTTTCGGAGGAGAACGTTACCCAGCATTTGCTCTTAATGTGTAGAGGAAAAATCCCGGAAAACCTCAACTAGGTAACTTATCCAAACCGGATTTGAACCCGGGCCCGAACGTTTCACGGTCAGACATGCTAATTGTTGCTCCACAGCGCTGGACTCCTTTCTCTTCAACAGTGGATATCATTCAGGAGCATGACACATCAGCACTAAATTTAACATTCCTTTGTTTATTTTACGACGCTTTGTCAACTGCGATGGTTATCTAGTGTCTGAGTGAAATGAAGGTGGATAATGCCAGCGAAATGAGCCCAGGATCTAGCGCCAGATGTTACCCAGCATTTGCTCTTAATGCTTTGAGGAAAAGCCCCAGAAAAACCTCAACAGGTAACTTGTCCTATAGCGGTAGACTTAAACATAGCCTATTAGTTAACATGCTGTACACATAATCTTTTCAGTTAGTTGTATTACTAGGGCACTGATATTAAAAAAAAAAAAAAGAAACGCTGTATTCTTTAGATCGTCATGTTTTGAACAAGACATACCTTATCTCACATGATCGTTGGTGGTCTAATGCATATCACGTTTGCTGTTAAATCAGAGCTTCGCGGATTGTAATCCTACAGAGGGCTGTGAAACAATAATTCATAGCGGGATTTTTTCGGCAAAAAATTAGTTCTAGTGTTCCTGTGTTGTTAAAATATCTTTCCTTCAATTAAGGAAAGATCTTGAATAATTTCTGGCGTCTTGTCTGCTCACTCGAAGCATGTGGATATAAAGGGAAAAGTTGAGACAGTGTCGGGTGAAGTTCCTGGGTGGCTCAGTCGGTAGAGAAAAAGGTCCCGGGATCGATACCCGGCACCGGAACGATTTTTCCCTAAAAATTATTCATGTCTGCTTCACAGGGAGCTTTACCTCAAAGCTAGATTTGCATAAAGAAAGGGCGTACGGAGTTTAGAACATTATGCCATTAGGTGTACGGGCGTCGTCTTAGCGGCGAAGCCGCTTGTTTTGTAATATAAGTTAATTTAAATAAGTTATTTACGTACAGAATTTTCTGAAGTACATAAAATAGCAGAAGTAAATCTATTCCATTTATTTTGTTATTGGCAATGAAAATAAACTAATACTTAAGGCTATTTACAAGCAATATAAAGCGTTTATATTTGAAGCAGTGCTTAGTTACAGTTGGCCTATTTATATTTACTTCCGTTAGAATGCGTAAGTAACTTTTTAGTCGTATTACAATAAGAGGGGATGTCCTCTAAGAAGACGCCTATGTAGGGCCTATTCAATGGCATTTTCTAAACCCGAACATTCTATAGACAGGTTGGAATAATTTCAATGGAAAAATTGTTGCGGGCCGGGTATCGATCCCGGGACCCTTCGCTTAGCGAACGAATTTCTCTACCGACTGACAAGCAAACATTCTGATGGGGGCAGATAAAAAAAGTTAATTTTTTTTCTTCCACCATGTTAATAATGTCAAAAGAAGTCCTTATACAAATTTTGGCCACTCGACCGCAATTACGACGCCGTCCAGAAAGTAATTTTCGCTGGGGTCGTTTATAGAAAAAAGCACAATTTCATGCAAATATTTATTGAAACAGATACAGCAATTTTTGCTCTCTTTGTCAACTGGAATTGAGACATTTGTCATACCATGGGATCAATTTTTGTGTCGTAGAAGTCGGCCGCCTCAGTCCGAAACCAGAGTTTGACTGCGTCTGCACCTCTCTCTGTCGATCCTATGATATGAGAAATGTCTCAATTCCGATGGAAAATATGTTGGAAAATAGCTCAACAAGTTATGTCCGTTCTATTAAATTTGTCCAATGAAATTGTGTTTTTTCTTTCTGTTAACGGCCCCTGGCGAATCAATTTTTTACGGCCCTCGTAATTGCGGTCGAGTGGCCAAAATTTGTATAAGCACTTCTTTTGACATTATTAACATGATGGAAGAAAAATATTTAACTTTTTTATCTGCCCCAATCAGAACGTTTGCTTGTGAGCTACCCCAGAAACTGTACACGACACCGTCACAATTCTTCCTTTTATATCCACACAATCAGATACCAGAAACCGAACTTTGAGTGCACACAATTCTGTGCGATTTAAATTGTGGATTTTCTGTTAACGTACCTCCAGTAACGAATATAGTATGCAAATCTGGCTTTCAGGTAGAAGCTCCCTGTGAAGCAGGTTTGAATAATTTCAAGGGAAAAATTGTTCCGGGGCCGGTGCAAAGCCAAGGATCCAGGGATCGATACCCGGGACCGGAACAATTTTTCCCTTAAAATTATTCAAATCTGCTTCACAGGAAGCTTCTACCTGAAAGCCAGATTTGCACTCTATAGACAGAATTTACGGGTAATTTCGTCGCCTACTTCTAAATTTGGAAGTATCACAGGAGTACCATATCAATGGCGTAAGTGGATATAGATTTGTCTCATTCTTCACCTATAATGCAATACATAGGCCTATTGAATTTTCATTTTACTTAATCTTTACATATCAGTCATTAACATCTGCTAGGACAACAATTACGAACTCCTGTGGATCGATCAACTGCCTTTCCAGTAAACTGAGGTGCGCATTGCCTACCAACTGCAGCATGCGCCCTTCTAGTATGTCAACATCTTCCACCGCTACTACGCTCATTAAACGCGCTTTGACTTTGATGACTTCCACGACGCTCGTTACCGTGTGTATTTTCTCATAAGATTAAATGTCAAGCTAGGAGACGCCTTCTCAGCACGAGTTTGACACGCGTTAATTCAATACCAGTTGACTAAGGATTAGTTTCCTTTCAGATTAAGTAGCTGACCACATACGATAATCCTAGCAAATGAGCTGTGTAGCGTATTGTATGGCTAGACCTGATATTTCCTCATGATAGTAAGGTAGTGACAAATTGATGAAATGTCGATTATGGATCTTAGTAAGCATGATGATAGAGATATTCCGATAGTTAATATAATGTAAAATAATTTAATATATATTTTTTTTAGAGTTCAGTCTAATTGACATATCATAGTTTAAAATCAATAACACTTACAAATGTAAATAATCATTGTATATTATAAAATTGAAATGCAAACGTTTTCGCCCTTGGGCATCATCAGACATTTGACTCACAATATCTTATACAATTTTTTGTTATATCTTTACTGTGAAATGTGTACCAGATAAATTGATATTTACAATCTTATGTATATTAATAAACAACTATTTACATGGTTAACTCTATGGTAAATAACAATCAAAATTTAATTAATACAGATATTAAAATTATATGTGACTATTACACTCTTACTACGTCACACTACTTTTGACCAATAAAACGGTACGAAAGGACGTATTTCAACCAATCATGGCTGCTTATCGCACAATTTTATCGCGTCCCTAGCATTTGTTTAATTTTATCGCGTCCCTAGCATTTGTTTCTTTGTTTGCCAACATTTGAAACTGCGCTAGTCTGGACGTCAAAAATATATATAAAATTACAAACCACTCCAGTCGATGCACAGCAGTTTCAAATATGACTCTCATTGGCATTCAAGAACAAGAATTAATAAAAATCACTGATCATACCTATGCATCTTCTGAAATCCGATTTACAAATAAATGAAGAGCACCATTCGGGAATCCTGAATAAGTTGAATACACCATGTAGGCCTAAATCAACTAGTTCCACTTCTATTATGCACACGTCCAATATAACATCAATTGAACCACCAACCACATTCAAATTTGAAAATTGTACATTCAATAATTATTCCTTTTAAAATTATTCATTCGGAAATTCTGGATAAGTTGAATACATCATGTAGGCCTAAATCAATGAGTTCCACTTCTATTATGCACACGTCCAATATAACATCAATTGAACCACCAACCACATTCAAATTTGAAAATTGTACATTCAATAATTATTCCTTTTAAAATGATTCATGTTTATTTTTTATGTCATCGTCGTTAATTAAAACTTTTCCAACACTTGTGTATATTAGTTAGGTTATGTTATAGCTTCTGCTCTGAGAGGATAAAAACAACTTGTGCTATATGATATTATGGATAGTCAAGTATCAGAAATTGTTTAATATTAAGATTTATTGAATAGTAATCATTACAGTGTCTGTATAAAGACACTACTGCCATCTAGCATGCATCTAGCGTAATATTTGTAATGTTGAGATGGTACAATAATGCATTTGAAGACAGTTGTATTTTCGTAAGTCAATTAATATTTTATTGTACTGGAGTACTTCGTCACTTCTAATCTTTATATACGTTCTTCTAATCGTGTAATAGTCAATTAAATCCCACTCGAGTTTTGATTTTCTCTAGATAAATTAAAACGTCTAGTGAGATTACTGTTGATAAAATTGTAACTAAAATGTTGTATTGATCTTATATTTCTTAATTATAAAATTGTGATAATTAAAATAACATAATGAAACATATGATTCCTCTTAAACTTCATAATAGGCCAATATACTTCTGTTAGTTGAGTGTTTGTAGTGCGAGCAATGGTCTCATTGATTTGGCAATCCATTCAATTGGTGGAATCCATTCTGTAATACATGTTGTTATGAGCAACCGTTATTAATGTATTCAAATGGAAAATTTATTCTAGTATGGAGACGGGAAAATACTTGCCATAGTTGTATCTTTTTGACTGTAAACTTCATCTATTCTGAAGGATTTGAAATGCTACTTCCTGTAAACTCATCTCCGCGTTCTTAGATTATAGGCCTATTCACGTGTTGGCTGAACTGATATCTGGACAAGATCGGAGGACAAGACTTTTCCAGTATTTTTTCTTTTTGTTTGTTTTTTCTGTTACAAATTTTATTACACCAAGATTGTAGCCTATATTTCACCTTTTCCCTTCCCCCCTTTTGTTTAGTTTACTAAGGAGATATTCTTATATATTACTTAAGAACTTCGATGTCTAATCAATGTGGCAAATCAGATTACAACTTCTTTGTACAATTCTATGTGATCGTGCTACGACGTCATTCGATAACGCCCAGTGGCGAGACCAACTGAGTTAGGCAACCTTGCCACGAATGAGAGCCTATTGGCGCGAATCGCTAGCATAGGAATAGCCAAGATTGCAGTTAGACGGCTACCAAGTGGCGAGATCCGCTGGACTTGAGGTAAACTTTATTAACTGTCGACTATTATGCAACTGTCTTAAACGTTTCTGTGATATGGGGCGGAATATATATCCATAGAGATTCTACTCATTTCACCTCTCACTTCCGCTGCTTCTACCCGTAATGGACCAAACATATTATAAATGTGGAAGCACTTTTATCAGCTTGAATCAATTACGGAAAATAGTCTATGTAACTGGTACGCGTACTTAATAGAGGCTCTTTGTTTTCTGAAATTTGGCGATCTCATACGGTAATGTACAAGGGACCGTCCTCGCCTTGTATATGCCTTGGAAACATTGTAGATATAAGGCCGTCCTAAAAGTTGGCGGTGAAATGAATGATATCCACCTGAGCTTCGTTCAATTTTTTTTGCTCTGTAGTTTGTTGCTCTCTCGAATTCAACTTGATTATAATGATGGTAATATTGTTAATATTTATTATTATTATTATTATTATTATTATTATTATTATTATTATTATTACATTAAAAATAATAAAAGAACAAGCTGGTCTCCGTTACTACTCAGGCGATAGGTTTGTTTGCCTACTAATCTGAGTTGCGATTGGTCGCGAGTTCGTTTCTCGCTTGGTTGGGTTTTTGCCTGAGACTTTCCACCAATTGTAAGGAAATCCAAGACCTCATCTCACCAAATACAGTCCCACTATCATCAATTCCATGAAAGCTAAATAACTTAGTAGTTGATAGAGCGTCCTTAAATGAACGAATGAACAATCAAATATTAAAAATAAAATAAATTATTACATACCATTATTGACAAATTTTATTATGTCCAAAGAGTGGCATTTTTATTTAATTGCAAAGAATGAAAAATATCATAAGAATTTTGCTCTAGTTCTTACCTTCCGTACATCATTTCCTGTATGAAAAACAGATGTACGGGACACACACATTATTTTCGTATTTGAGTGTGTGTTTGCTTTTGTTTTTAGTTTTGTTTGTGTGGAAGAGACGGACAAAAGTTCTGCATTTAGACTGTAGTTAATACATTATACATGCAATCCTTATGTTATAGGGATGAAATGAGTGAAATCCATACGGATGAATTTGCGGACCCGCTGGTAGCGTAGATTGGTTACGACTTGGGGAGTTCGCTGACACCAATTATTGCGTACCATCCCTTGATACCAATTATTGTCCTCGATTGGTATCGTGATCACCTGCATGATAGCTATTATCGCCACAAGGCTTCTGTATCGGGAACATTCCCGTATGTCATTGTATCTCAACGGTGTACCTCCTCTATTGACGGGAGTGCAAGATTATGGAAATTTTATAGCGAAAAGTTATCTCTATCGACATTACCAAAGATATTTTCCTGCTTGTAACCATAGTTTTCTTATGGTACGGAATCTTATAAATGAGGAGAAATAGAGAGATTAAATGGTCAGCATTAGCGGAACAAAGTTTTAATGTTGGAAGAAATATCAGAATTCCTGGAAAAACTCTCATCCTGCTACCGTGTTCATCGTAAGTATCACTCGAGCCAGCGTCAGTGATCAAAGTTGAGTTCGCGAAATTACACAACCCTTGCAACGAGCTGTTGGTAGAGCATACTCGGTCATGGAGTAGAAGCGAAGTCATAAGGAAAGACAGACTAAAATATATACATATTTTTTTCAGGTAAACTGAAGGTAATATATTGTATCGTGTGTTAATTTTATTGGTTTGTTCTTTGGAAGAAGAAACAAGACAAAATGGCAAATGCTAAATTAATGAATGGACCACAAACATACTTTGCAAAGTTGTTGTTTATGGCACAGATCAAGAAAATAGCAATTTTCCAAAGAATGTGAGGAAATATTATTAATCAATTACTTATATGGACTAATTTTTTAGTCGTATAGGCTTTCCAACATATGACCTTGCAATTAAGAAAAGCCATATCCAGTTGGCTTTCATCTCTATACATAATAGTAGTAACAGTAGAAGTAGTAGTAATGAAAATCTAAATTAGGAAAGTTTGTAATGTCCGTTTAATATGTTAGAAGAACAGATACATGTATATGAGTCTTCGCTAAAGCAGCAATTTATCTCGTAGTTAAGATTTATAATACCAATTGAATCAGGAATTTGCAAAAGTGACCAAGTCCATGTTTTTTGCAAATTCAGTTTATACCCGTTTCTAGCTCTCCATACACTCATCTTGGATTTCAGCATTAAAAGGAACCAAGTCCTATAGAATATACATATTTAAATTGTGTATCAACATGTTTGGACTGTCATACATCCAGATCCATACAAGAAGATTTTTTTGTTGTTTTATTAAAATTTACTTTTTCGGACTTAGTCCCTTTTGCAAATTCCATATTCAATTATTGAGTCATTATCTTATCTTTTCGGGCAAAGATTAGAAATGTTCGATTGATGTATGGGAAAAACAAATTGAAGACTATGTCTATTAAAAAGCTGTAAGTGCCAATAGCTTCGGAAATTAGTTTTTCCAAAAAAAAAATCTAGATCCCCTGCTCAATGCGGTAAGAAATTAAGTTAAGTCCCATTGAAAGTTTTAGAAACCTAGCAGCTTCCATAAATGTGCAAAAATGTATATTACATTACTTGTTGAACAAGAAAGCCATGTTTTCTTTGGTTTCTTCTTTTGGAACTTACAGTTTTCTTTGTATTCAGTCTTCAATTAAAATTAAGTAATATATTCGGTTGAGAAACTTTTATCATCCAGTCTGCCGTCGAAAAATTTGAAAGTTAGAATTTATAAAACAGTTATATTACCGGTTGTTCTGTATGGTTGTGAAACTTGGATTCTCACTTTGAGAGCGGAACAGAGATTAGGGTGCTTGAGAATAAGGTGCTTAGGAAAATTTTTAGGACTAAGAGGGATGAAGTTACAGGAAAATGGAGAAAGTTACACAACTCAGAACTGCAGGCATTGTATTCTTCACCTGACATAATTAGGAATATTAAATCCAGACTTTGAGATGAGCAGGGCATGTAGCACGTATGGGCGAATCCAGAAATGCATATAGAGTGTTAGTTGGGAGGCCGGAGGGAAAAAGACCTTTAGGGAAGCCGAGACGTAGATGGGAAGATAATATTAAAATGGATTTGAGGGAGGTGGGATAAGATGATAGAGAATGGATTAATCTTGCTCAGGATAGGTACCAATGGCGGGCTTATGTGAGGGCGGCAATGAACCTCCGGGTTCCTTAAAAGCCAGTATATAAGTAAGTAAGTAAGTAACATAGAGAAAGTTACCTACACAAAACATTGGCCAGTCCATCCTTTACATGACTGTTTTTAGAATTCATAGTTTCTTAATACAGGACGACAGGAAAAGAAGAGAATATTCTATGCTTAATGACTAATGCTTATGGCAGCAGGAATACAATTTTGGATATGAACAGCAAGTTGATAATGATCCAGTACTTAGTGTATATGTATGATTTAAAAGGTCACAAGGGTTACTTCATTCAATGTTTATTGAAATTGAATCAGTCACATTATGTTTTAAATGTCAATGAAATTGAGTTAATCGTACGGTGTTCTCAACAGTAATCCAATTAAAGTAGTGATGAGGAGTTTTAAACAAAAGTACACGGGAGAGGGAGATTTTACGGAAAATAAGAGCAGGATCTATATGGCCTTAACTTTACCCTAATTAATAATTCCAATTCTAATTAGTAATTTACGGTAAGCTTAGCTAGGGAAGCTTACTTCGTAAGAAATAATGGGATACAGGGCGCATAACATGTTGCAACCAGTTTTAATCTTTGCCCGAAAAGATAATATAATGATTTAATATTATATCATATAATATTAGGCCCTTATATTTACGCGAGTATATACAGAGTGGAAGTGAAATAACCCTGCAGATTTTCAGAGCGAATAGCTCATGTTGTATGTAACAAAAAAGTGTAATACCATATTGATGGAAAGTTCATAGTTTTCTCAGAAAAAAATGTTCCCATCCCCCCCCAAATGTTTAACACCCTCTTACTCGATAATTACTCTACATGTAGGCTCGTGATTTTTATTCACATCGATAGAGAATCTAATAAAGAATCATTTATCTTTCTTGAATATTTTTATAGCGCGGACTGTTTTTGTGTAAATTTAATTAAAAGGCCACTAATTTCAAGTCGCTGAACGATGCGAGCTGATTGCAACTTCGTAGCGAGAGAGGGAGGCTCGCTTAGAGTGCTGTGACATCTTACATCTTCATTACGAGCAAAAAGATGACTATGTTAGCTGCGATATTGCCACACTGCTGGAACTTCCAACTTACTTTTCTAATTAACTGTACATTTAATCACGTAACGTAATATACGTTTTCTATTTCTTTAGGTATACCCTATTGTCCCTTTTAATCTGCATAGTGATTTCACTTCCACTCTGTATTTTAACTCGGAGGGAAATAGCTGGTTTAGCAAACATGTGCAGTATGTGTATTTGTTCTTCTATCTCATTAGACGGACATTACAAAGTTTTATAATTAGGTTATTATTATTATTATTTTCATAATTATTATTATTACTATTATTATATGACAGATATTACTATTATTTATAGAAGTGCAAGCCAAATGGATATGGCTTTTGTTAATTGTAAGGTCATGTGTTGGAAGGCATATCAAGGAAGTGTGCCAGAACCAATTAGGTTCAGTTAACACGTAGTTTACAATAGATTGACATTTTCATCGAGAGGTGTTGAAAACAGCAGGTGGGATGCCTGATCGGTTGTTAAACATTGCACGCTTTGTGAACCCTATCGCTTTATTGTTCGTGTTCACTGAGCTACTATGAGACTGCCTACTCCAAAACTCGGACTTTTGATTCATGTCTAGACCTGTTTCATAAACATCTGCTATTGCTAATAAGGGTGTGACATTTACTAAGTTAAGGTACCACTACGGCTGAGTACCAGTATTACCGCTATGGCTGTCACTACTATCGCTGATTTCCTCTGCTAGATTTGACTGCTGCTACAAATAATTCAGCATTTAATATACTAGTGCTGGAATATTACATCTATGATAATAGCACAGTCTAGTATATACAGTCACGAAGCTTGAGTTGTGAGGGTGCTAGGAAGAATAGGCTGTGCCGGTACTCTTTCGCATTGTCTGTAATGAGGCGATATTAGCGATCCTAGTGGTTAGCAACTACCTATGGATGCATATTTACTACATATAGAGCTTCGTGACTGTATATACTAGATTGTGATAATAGTACTACTTTTTCTGTGGCAGTTCCGGCTATGTTATTCTTCTAATTAATCTGAATCGCGATTAACACTGTAATAAAGTAAGTAGCGTAATGTGTGTAAGAGCAGTTAGTAACAAATAACAATTATGCAAAAATACGACATTTAAGAACAAAACATGAATTCAGGTTCTTTTAAAGAAAAGGAAATAATACGGAAGCAATGCTCGTATTATGTAAATATAAGTATCATTATCGTAATCATGAACAGGTCTAGTTTTAGGAATATTGACACCTGTTCTGTTCATCAAAAGTTGCTCCTGATCTTTCAAACGCTGTTTCCGTCCTCCAGGTTTCTTTTACTCCTTGACTGATAGAAAAGGATAAAATATTATGGAAAGCGATCTTTGTTCATCATGTGGACATGGTTGTTCTAATTTTGTTGATACTGTATGGAATCATCTACTATGTTCAGAATGTACGAAGAGTACAATTTTTCTGGATGTTGTTATTTCGTTATCGGCACAACATATTGTATCCCAATAATTCTCATTTGCGCAACTTTATTTTTTTCTTATATTTTAGACTGAACAGATACTCGAATATCGCTGCTATATTTGAGGTATCATTTTGAAATTACTTTTCGAAAACGAACGTGGTTTTGTACTTGTCATTTATTTTCCTAAATATCTCTTCATTAGTCCATTTGATTGATTGTATTTATTAATTTTGCTATGTCTATAATTTGTGTTGAGAAATTAAGTAATCATGGTAATAAAACAGGATACATGTTGCATTGTTACTCTTTCGATTTCTATTTCTAAGTTTATTCTGCTTAAATTTCTTAAAAAATTCTATCTTTTCATGCTATTTTTAAGGTTACTTCAATAGATACTCTTCCGAAAGGGCGATAACCTAAAGCTGCTTTTGACCATCTGCTCTTCGGCTTTCTTTCTGCATGGCTCTTCCAGCTACCTCTGTATTCATGTCACAGGTTTAACTTCCAGTTCTTCCAAAATATCCTCATAATATTCAAAGGGTAGTGACGTGTATGTCATCTACAATCTATCCTACCCAGTTTCAATCCTCACCTATCCGTGATGTAACCTGTTTTTTTTTTATTTATTTTTTTAACAAACGAGTCTCTGGTGACCGAAACATAGCGGTATAACTGTTACATCTGTTTGGAGGGAATGCCATACCACTTCTGTCCAGACTCTCTTAAGAGGCAGCTCCATTATTGGAGTTGCCTGGCGGTAGTCTTGTAAACTATCCTGGGGACTATTTTACTACAGTGAAGTCTCAAATGGTAGATAGCCAAGTTGATATGTTTATTATTCAAATAAAATAATACTCAGACTATAAAATCAAATAATTTCTAATATGAACAGAAAGGGTCTTCTACTTCTGAAACCACAACCTCAGCGGGCCTTTATAAGTTACCTAGACAGATGCCTAGGATATTAAAAGCTACTAATAACCCATGATCACGTATATAACAGATTGGTCATCCCCATGTTAAAAACGGTAACGTGTGGAGGAGAACAATCACCAGGATCGGCACCATCGATTGGAAACGAACGCTAGATGGAAATACAGTTACTCCAATTCAAATGGGAGTTATAACGTGGCTTCTTATGCAGTAGCTAGATGGCAGCATAGAGAAATTGATAAAAGTTGTTGCCGTCAGAGACTATGAGGCTGAGAAAACTGTTATACGTGGGTAATAACTTACAGCTCATTGAACTATAGTGAAGTCACCGAAGTCGAGTAGGCCAGGCGGTGAGCGCTTTTGCCTACTGGTCCGAAGCTGCACTTGGCGTGCGTTCGCTTTCTGCCTGAGCTGATTATCTAGCGGGTTACTTTTTTTAGGTTTACCTCAACTTTAAATCGAATGTTAGGTAATCACATGGCGAATCCTTGCCCCAATGTAGCCAAATACCATCTCGCTGTTATCAATTCTATCGACGCTGAACAACCAAGTAGTTGATAAAGAGTTGTTAAATATGTCCCTATAAGCAGTAGTGATTCAACGATCAGACACAACCAATTACTCGTATAAAAGGTTTACACCATTGCATAAACAACGCAATTGATTAGATTTCTCTCTTGGAAGTACAAATTTTCTTGGTTAATTTAATGTTTACGGGACTCTACTGTTATTTATTTCAAGTTGGCAGCGAGATGGAACAAAACTTGAGATTTAAGACAATGCTATATAGATGAACCATATAATGTTTGATAGTAATTTAAAAGTTGTAAGAAAACCATTTCTTTGTCTAGAGAAAGAATGTCAGTTTTGACTGGAAGCCGTATACAAATCTGCGTATTTGTTATTCACAAGTTAGACCACTCTCATAAGTTCAGAGGCTACCGAGAATGATACATGGGTCCCTGAAGTACAGCCAGAGTTACTTCTGGAGTTTGACATCAGTTATGATTTATAACTTGACGGCAAGCTGAACAAACTGAACACGATATCACAGTTGTATATAATTCATCCGTAAAAGGGGTTGTTAATACCCGGCAATGTTAACAAGTAATGTCAGCGCATGGGATAGTGTAGTACTCAAAACTTCCAGACAGTTAGTCGAGGCTAACTTAATTTTGCACCTGTCTTCTGGCTTCTAGGTACTTTTCCCCTCTTGCGTTAAATTGACACCTTGATGGACAACATGGCTGTTAAATTTAATGCTGCTTTTCACGCAAGTGAAATACGTGATAAGCACGCGTTTACATTAAGAAATTTTTAATTAGCGGGCTATTAACTTCAAATTATAACACGCAAATCTAATTTCACATCACAATTACACTCTCCCTTCTCAGTAGGTTCATGACTGTTTTCGGCATTTTTCTAGGTTTTAAATTATTTTTTTTTTTGTGGTGTTATAGTCCTCAAATTTAATTTTGTTTGGAACTTATCAATAATCCATTAAATTTCATTTATGTGTAGCCTTAATAATAATAATAATAATAATAATAATAATAATAATAATAATAATTTCTCACAAAGAAAGTGAGACATCTCCCTGAAAGTCCAGGTGACCATTCATATCCAGATTACAAACATACAAGAACTTAATTTAATTAACAAGAAAACTGTACTAATTTAGAAACTAGTATTACCAACTATAAAAATTGATATAACATTTTGATACAATCACATTAATATGTAGAATACAAATGAATATTCAGTATAAATACAGAGTCCTTAACAATTTGTAGACAAATACTTTCTACTTTCTCAATTTCATAGTTTTTATTTCTCTATATTTCGTGTAATAATGTCATGATTTTAATAAACTGTAATCAAATTAGTAATATTTATAAAATATTATTTTCCTTGTATAGCATAATGAAACTTCGATTACACTGGACAACAAATTTAAACTTTCTTTCTCTGCTTTAGATGGAACTATGTAATTTTAACTAAATGAGAGGTGATGAGTTCATTTCTGAAAACCAAAATGTTCTAACACATACCATTATTATGGTACACGCACTTCACTAATTTACAAAAATGTGTTACACAAGCACATAAAGTAACCTTTGTTTGGCCAAAATTCACAAATTAAAAAGTCTTTTTTGATCTTTTACGTTTGTAAACAGCTTCTGCAATATCTCTGGTGAGTGACGAGCAATATTCAGCCAGCATACTTGCATTTCACCTTCTACTGAAGAGCTTTTCGAAGGTAGATATTTCTTGATGAAACCTTTGGCCGTGTTCATCGCTTACAGCACCAAGGTTTTTTTTGGAAAGAAGTTCAGATGGCTGTCAAGAAATTGCACTTTCAGTGACATGTTGCATCCCATAAGGTGAAAGTAGTGCAACATTTTACTAACAGTAAATAATTTTTTATTTTGGAGAAAAAATACATGCTGGATAAAAACTAACTGCAGATTCGCTTTTTAGAACACAAAATACATCCAATACACATATTTTTATAAAAAGGACAAATTTCGTATTGTACAGTGTTATCGATTGGAGGTGATGTCCCGAGTAGCTTTAGTACTGACGGTTCCATGTAAGTCGAGCAGGGTGGTTTTGAAGTAAGAGGAAATACGGAGTTATCTGAAATAAAATTGTATTTCTTTCGTGGGAAATCTTGGAATGACTGAAGTATTTTTTGAGGAACAAGGAAATTATTTAAAATTTCGTCAGTTTCTCCTGTACATGGAGATGTCGAGAACGGTAGCCATATTTCTTAACGACACTGTACCAAGTTCAGTCAGAAAAATAGTCCGGAACTTTTTTTACACCACTTCAAAATAATGCCGTCTTAAGGTTTTTCGCATCATCTTCAGTTTGTTCTCATACAGCGGGCTCTAGAATCGGAAGCTCCTACTTCTAGCCTTTTTAATTTGCTTCCTAGTTTAATTATAATATTCATGTTGCAGTTATATTTTATATAATATAAACGTTTTCAAAGACACTTCTATCACGCACCAAACAAAGTTTGAGTAATTAGATATAGTATGAGAGAAATATGCTTAAGAGTACACAGGGGTAAAATTTTGTCATTTTTGGGCAAAAATTACGATTGCGATTTACTTTCATTTGCATAGTGCCTTACTTACGTACAAAAGGCTTTTAAGGAACCCGCAGGTTAATTGCCTCCATCGGTCCCTATCCTGCGTAAGATTAATCCAGTCTCTATCATCCTATCACGCCTCCCTCAAATACATTTTAATATTATCCTTCCTTCTACGTCTCGGCCTCCCCAAAAGTTCTCATAACCTTATTCCTTTGCTGTGGTCGTGCCAGAGAATCAGTCCCATTCCGAGACTTATTGTATGGATTCGTAACAAGCTGTTTTTACGGTGTTGGGTTGTTAACCCTTCCCCAACCCCCAAGCTGGAGGAACACCCCTTATCGGCTGTTCACGATGCTTATTCAATACATTCGCAGCTACCCTCGAAATCTGGAGGCCGTCTCCTCTATCCGCAACCTGAGTTCGCGCCATGCCGTGGTGATAGGGACCCACAATACATATAGCCAAACTTTTAAATTTTTCTCGGGTTAGGTTTCTTTGTACATTTTTTTTTTTTACTAAAATTATACTTTTTTCTACAAATGTTATCATAAATCCATGCTTTCTTGTAGACGGTCTTGAATGTGTGCTTAATAATATTTGCTATGAAAATTTACATTAGATCTTATATTTTACTATGTATACGTATATACACGGTGTAACAAAAGTTTGTTACAGATACATTTTTATTTATGTATTTTCTTTACATTTGCAAACAAAAAGAAAAATTCGAGAGTGGGTTAAGGGCATGTGACTAAAAGACTTAACTTTTACGAAAATTTTGAATTGCAGAAGAAATACATTTCTCATGTGACGATCCGTAGACATTACAGATAGCAGAAGTGGGGCCGAAGAGCTTCACACTTCAAAATTCTTACTAAACGAAATCAAGAATTAGTTCAACGGTGTGTGGCTTGACTGGCCTGTAGATTCACCTGACTTGAATCCTGTGGAGCATATACGGAGCAGGTTACAGAACAGCGTGTTTCGAGCCCCCAGACTGAGAAATCGTGTTGAGTTGGTGACCCGTGTGTAGTGAGAGTGGAACTCCATAAATCATGAGGACACATACAAACTCATCGAGACTTTTGCGAGGCGTGTGAAACAATGTCTTGAGCGAAATGGAAAACGCACTGATTATTAGGAACAATCAACCTAACAACTGAAATATAGTGTTGTTTCAAATTCCTGTACGCGTGATGTAACCTTAGTTGGTCGTCCTGCCCTCTCTGCGTCCATCCTCCTTGTCTTATATTTTCGTGACGGTTGTTGGAGACAGTTTCAACATATGAGCAATTTCACGCACTGATTTTGCAATCGTGAACAAAGCTTGAATTTCTTATCGTGTATGTTCTCGTATCGTTGAAGACATTGCAAACTAAACCAATAAACACATAATTAACTTCGATAATAAGCAGTGCACAATGTTATGGGTATTATTAAAAGTTATTAGTCGTTTGAAGCACAATGTTTTGTGCGTATCCATATCGAACATCTATGTAGCAAACGTTTCTGTTACGTACCAGAAATGTTTGTTACACATTTCTTATCAATAACATAACATCTCGGTAGACGTTGGTTGTGGTGGATTACAGACGATTCATAGAGACACCACAGCTTTCTATCTGCTTGTTTGCTTGACTGGGCCATGACTACTTGCGTATATCCATGAGGTATGGCAGATTACCACTAAATGTATGATATATCGATTTGATGGTTGGTGAGGAATACGTTGTTTGGCGGATGGTGAAACAAGCTTTGGCGGACATCACAATCGGACGCAACTCAGTCCATCCCGGGTGTATAAAAAGCGCCTTTTTGGCTGAAGTACTTAGCGGTGCTCCCTGTTTCGCCCGATAAGGATTTATAAATGTTACGTTTTATTTAACGACGCTCGCAACTGCAGAGGTTATATCAGCGTCGCCAGATGTGCCGGAATTTTGTCCCGCAGGATTTCTTTTACATGCCAGTAAATAATCTACTGACATGAGCCTGTCTCATTTAGGAACACTTAAATGCCATCGACTTGGCCTGGGATCGAACCCGCAACCTTGGACTTAGAAGGCCAGCGCTATACCAACTCACCAACCAGGTCGACAAGCACTTATATCTCTACCGCAACCTCTGGATTTAATTTTATCGCTACCAGATCATCACGTGACTCGCATTCTGCCAGGACATCAAAACTGGGATTCGAATTGTTCTGTATATCTGGAATTATTGCCATGTTTATGTCTCGAATTTTAATCTTCACGTGATTTGCTTTTCATAATAAATAACAAGCGGCGCGTTGCGGATTCGATTCCGATGTATTCAAGAATTTTTTTAATTGATGAAATCCCTCCGTTCGCAGGAGGGTTTACTCAGCCTTTAACAGAAATGAGTATCAGAAGTATTTCCTTGCGATAAAAGCGGTAATTCCCGCGCCGTGGTGTCGTGGTCTACAAGATCCTGCCTAGGACTCTCGTTACGGAATGTGCGCTGGTTCGAGTCCTCATGGGGAAGAAATTTCGGTCAGTGTATGGGACCGATGCCCACCCAGCATTGTGATGCAGTTGGTGTGGGGAGCTACGATAAGTAGCGAAATCCGGCTGTGAAAGCCAGTTTTAACGGCTGGAGGGATCATCCTACTAACCACAAATACCTCCATTCTGCTTAGATGATCGTCCACCCCTGCTTCGACATGTGAACGTGAGACTAGTAGTCAGCTGGTCCGTCTGGGCCCTTCAAGGGCTGTGGCGCCACGGATTATTATTTATTATTATAAAAGTGATAAGCACGTGGGACGGACATTTACAAATGCCGATTGTCTAGATTCTAGAACGTTTAGAGCAGGCCTGCACAAGGTTTGCGCTCTCCGAGTCGGCTCACAGCTCTAGAGGGGAATGCATATATTGGCTGTGCTCTGTATAAGGGTGGACTGGAAGAAGGGGTGATCTCGTACAAAATGTACACAAAAGGAAGTACTAGTACGAGTGTTCATGAAATGAATTCCCGTTCAGTGTTCACAAAACTATCTTGGACTATTATTAATTAATAAAGAAATATTTATTTTACAGAAATAATAGACATTCAATAGCTAATTAAGTATACAAAATCATTTTGTTATATTTTTATTTATCAGTCCATGCAAAACGGGATTTTATGCTCTTGGCAGCTGAAAGGAACATACTGAACGTAATGAAACATCATTTACAGATGTTCGATGTCTGCCTTTGTTAAAGTTGATTGTACAGAAAACAGTAATGCTCACAAATATAAATGTTGAGCCAAATAGCAATCATTTTCACAGGCAGCCTGTGTAGTCGTGGATATTGTTGTTGAGGTTTAGTCTTGTAAAACTCAACCAGGCTAGTAGTATTATTCAAATGGTCTTTAGCCCTTAGGTCAAATTGAAGATCAATAAGTTCAAACTGTAAATCGTATGACACTGTTTCAACTGGTGTTGAAGGAATTTATTATGACAACTTCCAACTTCTTTCCAATTAAGACAAGATCTTAGAACCTAGAATTAAATTCATTTTGAATTTCAATTAATATTTGCACATAATCGTCTTTTATTTTAGTTGGTTATTTAACGACGCGGTATCAATTATTAGGTTATTTAGCGTTCGATGAGTTTGGTGGTAGCGAGATGATATTTGGCGAAATAAGAGCGAGGATTCGCCATATTCACCTTGCATTCACATTACGGTTGGGGAAAACCTCCACATAATCGTTTAACATGACTTCATCACGAACAGTTTCTATCGTTGGAACGTGAGCTACATTACCTTCCCGAAACTACTTACGGAAAAGTGAAAGTTTGCGACTGAAATCCCGTAATTTATTCAAAATATCAACAATGAGCTGGCCTTTTCTCTGAAGAGTGATATTTACATTGTTGAAGATTTCAATTCTGTCGTACCCTACCTCATGTAATAATGAAACTTTCAACTCCTGAACCTTTTTACTGCGACCTTTACCAACAAATCCATCATATCTGCATGTGTGGACTAATAATGACGCATTATATTATGTTTTCCTCTTTCTTTAAAATTTTTGTGGCAGACTAGGCACTGAGTATTGACTCCAGATACTGTGAAAAAATATGCATTTTCCCATTTCGACGTACCTTTCCGGCGAGCTGTTAGACGACTCTCCCGCTTTGTGCAGGCCTGGTTTAGAGCCTAAACTTCCCGATACCCTGTGGACTTTTCATTCATAGTTTCTGCCCAAGGGCAATTCCTTCGCTGCAAACCCAACATTCTCCAATCTTCCCTCTTTTCCTCCTTCCTTTTAGTCTTCGCATACCATTCATATATTTCATTGTTGTCTATTATATGATACTTCAGCTCCAAACATTTTTCCGTCCACCATTCTTTGTACAGCTGTCAAAAGAAAAAGTGGCCGCTCTCCTGAAACAAAGTTCCCTTCGGGTATCTTCGCTACAATTCGGAGACAGGCGATGTTACATGTTGTTGGACCACGTTGCCTACAGTTATAATTGAAGTATTCTGTGTGTTATCGATAGAATAATGGTAGCGTTCAGGCCTCTTAGTCATGAGGTCCTGCGTTCGACTACAACCACGTGCTTTTTATGTTCTTTTTTGTTCTGTTTTTGAGAGAGACAAACTATACATAATGGCTCCTTTCTCTTTTACGATTATTTTAGTAATTAACATCCGGTTCATTAATATATTATGCCATGACTTTATCATTATGATATTGTGGCTGCAAATGGAAAGAAAAAAGATTTTATTCTCAATAAAAATATCTTTCGTGGCATAAACAAAACAAATTTACTGGCGTCGGCCTTAAAACATTCAAACAATTAAGCGTTCAAAAAATAAAACAAAAAGCCACAATTCAATATTTAGTCTATCTTCCTCTTATCTCGATCATCTTGCAGTCGAGTGGGCATGGAATCGACTAGTCTTTGCAAATAGCGACTGTTCTTAGACACGATATTCCAGGCATTCTGAACATACCCACATACATAAGTGTTCTGTCCATATGCAGGTCTTTCATTGCAAACCCAGCAATCTCCAATCTTTCCTATTTTCTGCCTTCCTCTTAGTCTCCGCATATGATCCACATATCCTAATGTCGTCTATTATTCTTTTCAACCAGAGACCCAACCAGTTACTTTTTATCTTTCTAATCAGTTTCAGCATCATTCTTTCTTCACTCACTTTTTCAAACACAATTTTATTTCTTATTCTGTCTGTCCACTTCACACGCACCGTTCTTCTCCACATCCACATTTCAAATGCTTCAATTCGTTTCTCTTCATTTCGTCGTAATGTCCATGTTCCTTCCCCATACAATGCCACACTCCACACAAAGCACTTCACTAGTCTCTTCCTTAGTTCTTTTTCCAGAGGTCCGCACAAGATCCTTCTTCTTCTATTAAAAGCTTCCTTTGTTCATGTTTGCAGTTTTTCTTGGGAAGGATAGGCCTAAATGCGGTAACAACCCGTTGCTTTCCGCACACCACTATCTCTTTCGCATCTTATTAGATTCCAGGGGGCCCAAGCGTGGAGATGAGGAGAGTGGATTTGACTAATTGGGCCCTCCGGACTTCACCGAAAGTCATGGCAAGGGTTAAATATTAATTCTATCAGGATGTGTGACCCTATCAGAGAACGGGAAATCTCATTTAGCCTTTGCCCCCGCATCCTGGACTAGCTTTACGAATCATCAGAAAATTAGAGTGTGATTGGGCCAATTTTTCCGAAAATGTTTCCACACTTTCGCCCTCGTAGCTCAGCGGACGAACGTCGAAATTTAGATGTCAACGTCTCAGGTTCAATTCCTCGTTACTCCTTTTCATTCTATTGTGGTTCAAGTTAGTATAATGTAGTAATAGAAAAAGAAAAAACTAATAGCAGTATTATGCAACTGGATTTTTCCAAACCTAATATTAAATTTATGTTATTTATATCGCTAAAGAAAGATTACAATATAAATGACTTGAATATTATTTATACAGTATCACTAAAGAACGATAACACAATATAAACGATAAATATCGGTTTGTTTAATTAATATAAGATATTATATAATACGTATTTAATTATCTAAATAAAATAACCTATTTTACAAAGAAAGATGTTTATTTGTGTTATAATAATTACTAACATAAAATACAGATTATTTATAGTGCGAAAGAACAATAACAATATAAATAACTTGAATATTATTTTATAATGCTAATGAAGGAAAACAATATAAATGATAACTTGAATATTATTTATATCGCTAAAGAACGATAACAATATAAAAAAACGTGAATATTATTCATATCGGAATTTCACAGAGTTATTACAGATGTTTTTAAGAAATTGTAGAAGAATAGTAATTAGTAACAGTGTCCTATTTATTCTTCGTGGAGCCAAATTTGTAACTTTTAAAAGTGTGGTTACTATGTTGAAGTGTATGTGTTGCAACGGATGCTTGAATTGTTATGTATGTGAGTCAGTTATGGGATGCTTGATGTCGTCGCAATGTCGTAATTATAGTTTGATTGTGTTTGTGTGACTATTGTGTATTAATTTATGATGTATGGTACGGAAAGCTGCATATTTGTGTTATAGAAGTGTCACGTATGTGTGTTGTTAATGTTTTTGTATGTTTCAAATTGATAGCTGATATTTGTTTTGCAATCGCAATGCCTAATTTACGGATTGTTTATGTTTTGTTTACATCGCGTAAGCTAATTTAAGTTTCTTTTCCATTTCTCTTTATGCCTATCTTTTTTGTGTATAAAACTATAGCCCTAACATACATATGTAAAATAGGGCTAACCCCCATTGGAGATACTGTAGCTACAATAGTAATAATTATTATTCATATCGTTATAAAACGATAACAGAATACAAATGATGACTTGAATTTTATTCATATCTCTAAAGAACGATAACAAAATATAAATAACGTGATATCCATAAAGAACGATAACTGGATATAAATGATAATTTGAATATCATTTACATCGCTAAAGAACGATTAAAAAATAAAATGAAAACTTGAAGAAGGCGCGAACCCAGAACCTTTTGAATCATTAAACAAGCACTCTACCGGTGGTCTGCGAGGAGCAGATATGGAACACTGTCATAGTTCCGGAACTGCTTGTACAAGCACATGCATCATGTAACATCGCCGTGACCGGAAGTGGACTTTGAAAATATTCGCTGTTGACGAGTGCGGCCACTTTTTTTTTTTTTGACAGCTGAACTGTGTCCTTCAGTAGTCAGTTTCTTCTCAGCCAATTTCTTTTTCTATTCCTGCTCAGTTTGTGTACCTTCATGTTCTAAATAGAAATAGCTTTATTTTTACGTTTAATACCAGTAGGCTAAATAATAGTGTCCAGCTAATTACAGTATAATCATAGATTAAGTATAGAGCACGTCTTTCATATAAAATATTAGGTACTTCCAATTAGTTATCAGAAAGCGGTAAAAGAATGATAGGTGCGAGAATGATAGTGAAAAGTATGTATTATCCTAAATAAAATAATTTGGGAACAGATACGAATGTATAATATATGCAGTATAAATATAATACATAATCAGTGTAGAAGTTGCGGAAATTGTGAATATTGTAGATTCAGATTGAGCTCACTATACATACAAGGTTTCTGTAAACAGACGGTATTTCCACGCTGACAAAGGCACACATGATTGCATTACTATTTACTGCAGAAAGTTCACAGGGGATTGCATCGACTGACTGATTGGAAATAGCATTGTATGTGGCTATAGTTTGTTTGTGTAAAATAAACACAGAATTGGACTAGTAAGTGGTCGCTTTAGATTGCATTGCAGGTCTTGAAAATAAAAATTGCAAATAATGCATCGGAATGTGGAGTGAAATCCTTTCGTCGCACCCAAATGCAAGAAGCAGTATATTATTTACGCAGTGGGTATTCATTCCCTTCAAGTGATTACTTACTGACATTTTCTGAAAACTTTAGAAGTTTTAAAATGCTATCTAATCTATTAAAACCCCCCGGCAAGGCGGATATTTGAATGATAGGACTCTTCATTGTTAAGCTCATTCTAGGCTCAGAACACTGCATTGTTAAGCTCATTGTAGGCTCAGGACACTGCATTGTTAAGCTCATTCTAGACCCAGAACACTGCATTGTTAAGCTCATTCTAGGCTCAGGACACTGCATTGTTAAGCTCATTCTAGGCTCAGGACACTGCATTGTTAAGCTTATTCTAGACCCAGGACACTGCATTGGTAAGCTCATTCTAGACCCAGGACACTTCATTGTTAAGCTCATTCTAGGCTCAGGACACTTCATTGTTAAGCTCATTCTAGGCTCAGGACACTGCATTGTTAAGCTCATTCTAGGCTCAGGACACTGCATTGTTAAGCTCAATCTAGGCTCAGGACACTTCATTGTTAAGCTCAATCTAGGCTCAGGACACTTCATTGTTAAGCTCAATCTAGGCTCAGGACACTGCATTGTTAAGCTCAATCTAGGCTCAGCACACTGCATTGTTAAACTCAATCTAGGCTCAGGACACTGCATTGTTAAGCTCATTCTAGGCTCAGGACACTTCATTGTTAAGCTCAATCTAGGCTCAGGACACTGCATTGTTAAGCTCAATCTAGGCTCAGGACACTGCATTGTTAAGCTCATTCTAGGCTCAGGACACTTCATTGTTAAGTTCAATCTAGGCTCAGGACACTGCATTGTTAAGCTCATTCTAGGCTCAGGACACTGCATTGTTAAGCTCATTCTAGGCTCAGGACACTGCATTGTTAAGCTCATTCTAGACCCAGGACACTGCATTGTTAAGCTCATTCTAGACCCAGGACACTGCATTGTTAAGCTCATTCTAGACCCAGAACACTGCATTGTTAAGCTCATTCTGGACCCAGGACACTGCATTGTTAAGCTCAATCTAGGCTCAGGACACTGCATTGTTAAGCTCATTCTAGACCCAGAACACTGCATTGTTAAGCTCAATCTAGGCTCAGGACACTTAATTGTTAAGGTGATTGTAAGCTCTAATTACTGATAACTTACATTGTCAAAATGCAGCAATCGGATGCATCTTCATTTCCTGCAGAGGTCTTCTCTGATAAACGTGCCGTGAATGTCCTTCACCTTGAGTTCGACTGGAGCAATCCGAGGAAACTTACGACATTACGCTGGCAACAGACAAATCACATTTATCTAAAAGCAACTTCATCTTAAAGTATTTTTTACTTACAAAACAAATGTTATGTCGGCAAGTTACTCCTTTAAAATTCCTGTTCTATTGACATAAAATTATAGGTGTTCGTCGAAAATACGTTGTGCCCTAATAACACAATTTCTTCAATATTATATAATATATTTCGTTTTGTATAAACTTCATTCTATGCAGTATGATTATAACATATTGTGGTGCTCCAAAAACCAATTTAGCCACTTTCGCGGAAGTAAATCTTTTCAGCATACCTGAATGGATGTTTGGTTATTTCTCTTGTTTATACAGCGATATTTTTCCAAACTATTAGAGTCATTTTGTTCGATTTTGTTCATATTCGGTTTTGATTAATCAATTTATCCAGAAATAATTCATCGGAAATATAATTCTAGTTAAACATTAAAGGATCTACATTTGGGATTAAAGGCACATAATGACATTTAATTTTATTCGTAGTTCTTGTACTGCGTAGAATGAACACACACATGAAGTAGCAGAGTTCATATTAAACGAAAAATAATTTCGCATCAAGAATCATTAGCCTACGTGCAGGAATAAGTTAATTGTATTACTTTTTAAGATTTCATTTTAAGTTCTTTTTGTCCCTGACGTAGGAGACCACGGGTGTAAGCGTTGAAAACTCTCTCTCTCTTTCTCTTTTTTAAGGATATGTTGTAATTGAGTGTATTTTCAGAGAATAAGTTAACATTACAGAGGTTTCAAAGACATCAATGCCGGTTATTGAAAACCAAGAAATCGTCTTCAGACTCCGTTATAAATTAGTGTACCGTACTAATATCTTCACTAATATGTCACTTCGCACTCCCAGTAAAATAGTGTCGTAACTCGAAAATTGTGATTAGTAAAGATATGCTCTTTCCTAAAAAAAATACTGCTGTAAAATATTTTAATAAATAGGCATCAAAACCTTTGATGATGATGATGATGATGATGATGATGATGATGATGATGTTAGTAATAATCCGTGGCTCCAAAGTCCTTGAAGGGTCTAGACCGGCTACTGGTCTCGCGTTAACATGCGGAAGCAGAGGTGGGCAATCATCCAACCAGGATGAAGGTGTCCTGTGGTTAGTACGTTGATCCCCCTAACCGTTATGGAATGGCTTTCGCAACCGGATTTCGCTACATATCGTAGCTCCCCAAGTGCATAATGTATGGAAATAGACCTAAGAAATTATTGAATATAATTATTGAAAATAAGGAAATAAAGATAAATGAAGCTCCTTTATAATTATTACTTGTTGCAAGTAATGTTTTGAATTCTTTATGTAAATTTGTTAATAATTTGTTTCATAAAATATAATGCTGGGTGGGCACCGGTCCCATACACTGGCCGAAATTTAATGAGAATATTTCTTCCCCCATGAGGACTCGAACCAGCGCGCATTCCATAACGCGATTCCTAGGCAGAGTGCCTTAGACCACGACTCCACTGCGCGGCAGAAAACCTTTGATTAATTTACTATTCTATTATTAGAATTTCATACCTCCAACTACTGAAACAGAGTTGAAAATAATTTACGAATTAACATGTCTTACGACAGTATTTTACTGCGTGTGGGACTTTTTGTGATTTATTTTACGACGTTTTAACAACTGCTGTAGTTATCTAGCGTCTTATGAGATGGTGATAATTTCAGCGAAATTAGTCCGGGATCCAGCGCCAAAAGTTACCCAATAATGGGTTGAGAGAAAACCCCGGAAAAACCTCAACCAGGTAACTTGTCCCAACCAGAATTTGAACCTGGACCCACCCGTTTCACGGTCAGGCATGCTGACCGTTACTTCACAGCGGTGGACCGTGCGACTTTTAATTGCTAAACATTAAAAAAGAGTATTGGGTGTAATTACTGTATAAGAATTACTATTTATATAACAAATTAAAAATTGACAATAAACCGTGCTATTTATAAATTACTTCAAATATCTGTGACGCGTGTTGCCTGCCCGTACCCTTTGGACATATCCGTGGATCAGTTACGTGATGAGGAATAAAGTCAATCGGAAGGAACCAATCGGACTGTCTTGTAGAAAGAAAAGGGGCCAAAAACATACAAGGTACCAATTTGCAGTGAAAGGCCAACTTTAATACAACACGTTGGCTTCAAACAATATTACAACTACAATAGACTCACAAAGGGAAACACTCCAATACACAATCTTCTACTCACGTTCCACCTTTCCTGCCAACAAGCACACATTTGGCTGATATAAAGGTTCCCAGTGAATTCTCCGCCAGCACACATTTGGCTAGTACCAAGGTTTCCAGTGCTCTGGCACAGTTAGGCACTCAGATCAAGAAAATATGAAAAAAAAACGTTAACATTCAAAACGACCAATCATAACCAATACTGTTAATATCGAACCCCATATATGAAACCAAGAAAAATTAGTGCAGCCTAGCGGAAAAGAAGGAAACACGTAAGCCTCGAACTTCGTATATAAATCCAAGGAAAATCATCGCAGTCTAGCGTAAAGGAAAGAAGAGCGTAAGCCACACCCCCACCCCCTCAGCAACGAAACGAAAAACACTGAAGGAAGGAAAATAACAGAACCGAAACTAATTAATAACGTAAATAAGACGAAAATAAAAGAGAAAGGAAAGGGGGGGAAAAAAAAGAATTACGGCGAGAACCAACCGCATATATAGTTTGTAGGACAAAATTTATTTTCCTGTGTGAACGAAAATAAAATATAAATTTTGATAAAACGGGACTGTTGTTGAACACGTGAAACGAATAATGAAACCGTATGTGACATCATTGCGTCACCGATTTTTTAATTCGAGTATGCGTCCATTAGTCTACTAAACCCTGAACACACTTCAGCATGTTGTTTGGTTGTACCCCCCATCATATATTTCACAGATTTTTTTTTTTTTTTTTTTGTGCATTAGAGTCTCCTACAATTTCAAGAGTCTTTCCAAACAAAGAAACGGCTTGAATATTTCCAAGACGATTTATTTTATAAGCCGTAATTAATCTACACCGGATGAGAAATTAGGCTGGGGTTACGAAGTCTTTAAAAAACTTTGTATCTCGTATTAGACATGCATCGTCCTGAACAGGTGGCGTGTGAACCCGCAGAATTTGGATCTTTGAGTACATCGGATATGATATAACCCCTTAGCACGGAAAATTTATAGTTTATCGAAGATGTATGAGGCAGCATTTTGCTTTCTCCGGAATATAAAGGGTAACACAATGAGTGCAACTTCATTCCTGTACATTCCCTTTCACATGAATGCTTTATAACCCTGTGTTTGTAACTAAGGGACGCGTTTTATTAGTGTCTTCTCCCTTGAGCTTGTTGTTGTCACTCCTGTTCATTAAAGCATTATACGGTTCCTCCAAGCTTCCTGTAAGCTGTGTCTGTTCACTCACCCATGCGTTCATTATTAACTTGTAAAGAGAAGGGGAAATGTTTTATTTCTAACAGGTCGTATTTTCTCTCTTTTAATGATATATCGATCCGTGTACTTTTGTTATTCCCATAAAGAAGATTTTCCTCGAGATAGAAAGTGACAGGTAGAGAGGGAGAAGGGTTTTGTTTTCAATCTGAAAGTAGAAACTGGAAGATAGTGTAATGTACGTAAGGTTTTTAAGAAAAATATCCACGTACTTATTATCTATTAATTATATTCCACTATATTGTGAGTTTCGAGGCATTATTTTTTTCATTAATGAACTATAATGGAATATTTGTGTCAGTAATATAGATTCTAAGAATTATAGGCTACGTCTTGAGAAAATTTTAAATAATTCCATGGATATATGATACATTTTTTATTCTTTTATTGCTGGAAAAATGGAAGCGATAATACAACTAGAAACTCGAACATGTTTAAGAATACTATTACATTTTTACTACGTCATACTACTTTTGACCAATAAAACTGTACGAAAGGACGTCTTTCAACTAATCATGGCTGCTTATAGCACAATTTTATCGCTTCTCTAGCATTTGTTTGTTTTTATCTCTACCCTAGCATTTGTTTCTTAGTCTGTCAACATTTCAAGCTGCAAATTCTTTACGGCACTATAAAACATGCTCTGCTATCGTCATTTGTTTACAGTATAGACAGTCAACTGAAAATAGCGGCTCCGTTCAAACATTTTGGTGATGGTAACATTAAGAAATAGAATTTTAGTAAGTCAATTAATATCCATTTTATTGTATTAGAGTACTTTATTTCTTCTAATCTTTATATACTTATGCTTTTATCGCCTCTGTACTATTTGTTTCTTTGTTTGCCAACATTTAAAACTACAAATTCTTTACGGTACTATAAAACATGCTTTGCGATCGTCATTTGTTTATAGCATAGACGGTCAACTGAAAATGGCGGGTCCGTTCAAACATTTTGGTGAAGCTAACATTAGTGAAATAGAATTTCAGTAAGTCAATTTATATTTTATTGTCTTAGAGTTCTTTACTTTTTCTAATCTTTATATTCTTTCTTCTAATCGTGTAATAGTCAATTAAATCCCACTCGAGTTTTTATTTTCTCTAGATACATTTCATGTCACTATCTGCTTACTGTTGAAATTGGTGACAAAAATGTAATAGTAATGCAGCGTACAGATACTAAAATTCAACTTTCAATTTAGAAGTGTTCAACATTTGATCCAATAATGAAAACATGCCAAAATTATCATTTGTAATATAAGCCGATTTTCTGAAGTATCAAGGTGGTGAATTTTATAATACAAAGTCTTAATTTTGCTCTGTTTTCTACATGATAGTAGGAGGGGCTAGTATACGGAGAAAATTATGTTGTTATTTATGACTTCCAAAATTTGAGGATCTTACATACTTATCATATTTATCTTCGAGGAAATGTGGTAGACAAATTGTAGTACAGAAAATTCTACTGAAGAAACATTTATTCCAATGTAATAAAATACAATATTTTGTATGGTGGAGAGTAACAACCAATCAGGTCACAGTCCTATGTTAGTCTCAATCCTAGGGCAACAGAGTCAAACGTAAAACTTACAGGAATTCTTGTAGAGAAAAACGTTCATGATGAACTTACGTTAATATACCGAAATAGTTATTTATAATCGAAATGTAAAAATTGAATTTTATTTTGTGAGTAGAGATGTTTGTGAAAGGAGGCCGAAGACCCAGAATAGGAACAGAACAAAATAAAATAATGTTTAACATGTGTATCTCGTACTATTTTTTCTTTTTAGACTGCCGTTCGACGATTCTGGTATTACGACAGTTTCCCCTACTTCTACACTGCTATATTCTCCCTCTTTGCAGTTTTAAAACTTTATCAACAGTAATCTCACTAGACGTTTAGATTTATCTAGAGAAAATCAAAACTCGAGTGGGATTTAATTGACTATTGCACGATTAGAAGAAAGTATATAAAGATTAAAAGTAACTAAGTACTCCAATACAATAAAATATTAATTGACTTACGAAAATACAACTGTCTTGAAATGTATTATTGTACCATCTCAACATTAAAATATTACGCTAGATGCATGCTAGATGGCAGTAGTGAGCAATGCCTTCTCGTCGAGAAGTTCTCGATCTATTATACACGATGGCAATGTTACTAGTCAAGAAGGCTTTGTTGATTCAGTTTCATTTTTATTATTAAAACAGTTGCATTCCACTTCAATTATCCGAATCCCAGTAATCAACGTCACTTGACAGATGATTTTCAATAAATCTTAATATTAAACAATCTGTGATACGTGACTATCCATAATATCATATAGCAGAAGCTATAACATGACCTAACTAATGTCACAAGTGTTAGAAAAGTTTTAATTAACGACGACATAAAAAATAAACATGAATAATTTTAAAAGGAATAATTATTGAATGTACAATTTTCAAATTTGAATGTGGTTGGTGGTTCAATTGATGTTATATTGGACGTGTGCGTAATAGATGTGGAACTCGCTGATTTAGGCCTACATGGTGTATTCAACTTATTCAGGATTTCCGAATGAATAATTTTAAAAGGAATAATTATTGAATACACAATTTTCAAATTTGAATGTGGTTGGTGGTTCAATTGATGTTATATTGGACGTGTGCGTAATTGAAGTGGAACTCGTTGATTTAGGCCTACATGGTGTATTCAACTTATTCAGGATTTCCGAATGAATAATTTTAAAAGGAATAATTATTGAATGCACAATTTTCAAATTTGAATGTGGTTGGTGGTTCAATTGATGTTATATTGGACGTGTGCGTAATAGAAGTGGAACTCGTTGATTTAGGCCTACATGGTGTATTCAACTTATTCAGGATTTCCGAATGGTGCTCTTCATGTATTTGTAAATCGGATTTCAGAAGATGCACAGGTAAGATCAGTGATTTTTATTAATTCTTGTTCTTGAATGCCAATACGAGTCATATTTGAAACTACTGTGCATCGACTGGAGTGGTTTTTAATTTTATGTATGTATATATATATATATATATATATATATATATATATATATATATATTTTTTTTTTACGTCCAGACCAGCGCAGTTTCAAATGTTGGCAAACAAAGAAACAAATGCTAGGGACACGATAAAAATTAAACAAATGCTAGGGATGCGATAAAATTAAACAAATGCTAGGGACGCGATAAAATTATGCGATAAGCAGCCATGATTGGTTGAAATACGTCCTTTCGTACCGTTTTATTGGTCAAAAGTAGTATGACCTAGTAAGAGTGTAATAGTCACATTAAAAGCAGACGGTGATACAGTTCAGTAATAGGGCATTCGATTGCACAATTCTTTATTATTACATTAATTATTAATTATTTCATATAGTTATCAATGAATATAGTGGTTGAAGGGATTTATTTAATTTGTAAACTTTTCTAAACCAAAAACAGTCATTTTTTAAAGCAGGCCTGACATCGTATGAACGAACCTCTTTATCCATGGGTTAAAATTATTGCTGCAGTGTTTGTCATCTGGTGATAAAAAAATATTAGGTGCAAACAGTTGAAAGTCAATGTTACAAATAATTTTCGTATTAGTATTAAAATCACTTTTCCACTCTACTGTGTAATAAATAATGAATTTTATGCTCGACCATGCCGAAATGTAGTAATTATACACCAGGTAGCAGTCCTTTAATGCATGTCATTAAAGTACACCTATTCACTAAAGTTCAGGTTTTCGATTATTCTCGGATATGCAATCGAAAGACAACGAGGGAAACGTCACGGAAGCTGGAAATCCAATACTGTCGCAGAAGGTTATGTTCTATTACTATAATAATTAGCGTTAATTGTAAATAATATTCAAATAAATTCAATATGTCATCTCGTTTTTCAATTCTAAATAAATTTCCAGGTTATATCAAAATTAGTTCATGTTATTCTCTAAATTATATCAAGGTCAATGACATTATTGTTCCTCGGAAAAAATCAATACTTTCGCGTCTGCGCACATCTCACAATTTACGAGCTTGCACAAGGTCACTTCTGCTCTTCAGTGAGATGCGAATAAAATGAATACTTGTGAATAATTTCAAGTTAGAAATATGGTCGAGCATAAAAAGTCGTATGAAACTTGCCTATAATGGTAATTAAGACGCTCGTATAAAAATTATGAAACTCGCTTGCGCTCGTTTCATAAACAAACATACTCGCTTCTTAATTACTATCATTATAAGCTCGTTGCATAATGTACTATTAAACACGCTTACGTAGCTTTAAAAGGTGTACTTTTAGGAATGGATGTCTAACAAGATTTTGCATCAAAATCTTGAAACATTTCTTTTGCAGCGTCACTGTATACTACTTTGTACCTATATTTCGTGTAACGGGAATGTAGAAAACAAAACAAAAAGCAAGATTTCTGAGAATTTGGGTACTTTAGTTCCAACTTTGTACTCATATTATAAGTAGCTCTTATTTTCTGAGACAATATTAAATAGAGGATGTCGAATATTGAAATAACTGATAAGGGAACATTCTCTACTTATGAACTCGATTTCAATAAAAATTCTCACAATTGCTAAGTTTTAGTCGGTAAATAATGTGGTAATAGTCGCTCACCTACAATAGCTTGTCCCTCATTAAAGAAATATAACGTGTTTAATTGCACGTCTTATACGACGCTTTTACACACAACGCAGCATGCTATGAATTCGTTCGTACTATACGAACCGGTTTGTGACTTTCAAATCATGTCCTTCAAACCTGTGTATTTGAAGGGGTTCCAGTTGTATGTTAGTGTCTTCTGATGAATCATGTGGAAGTGGTGTTACTGAAAGAAGTGGTTGTATAGTATATAAGTTTTGAAGAATAACAAAAGTGATAAGACATTCATTTTAGTTTGAAGGCGTCTATAAGAATTATTATTATGTTTGTGCGCAGTCTTAATTCGGATATTTGAGAGCATTTGCTTTTATTTTGACTATTTAGTTTCTAAAAATGAGATTTATTAAACCAGTTAATGCCATATACATTCTAAAGAATCTAGTCGATTCAAAATACAGTGAACTACAGGAAGATGATATTGATAATCAGTCTTTCGTTTATGAACTATTTGACTTGATTCAGGATAAATATAAATATAGATGTGCAGTTGTGATGTATACCTCATTAGATGTAGATAGTGCACCTGACAGTGAAAACAGTGATGAACTTGTGAATCCCGATGACACAGATACACCTCCACCAAGTGAGTATGAAATGTCATCTCCAGTTAAGATATAGACAACCACTTTAACCGATGAGATAATCAATAAATGTCGAAAAATTAATGATCACGTGGAAACACTGATCACAAATGGAACTAAAAGCATATAACATTATCAACAGCAAAAAAATAATTCATACTGGCAGATATTTTATCAAGTTCCTATAGTGGCTGGGACATAAGTAACCTTCACCAACTCTCTAAACTCCATGTAAAAACTTGGCTGAAGAAAGTTTTCATTTCTGATAAACAGAAAGATACTTTACTACTTTTAGATTTCTATAAGTATGGAAATTATTCCTCCCAAAACAACGCGGTTTGTATATAGATGAATATATTTTTAAAGAGTATAAGCTTGTGATTCATAGAGCATACGATTATTTCAGGTACAAAGTAATTACTCATTAATCGGCAAAAAATTTAGATGATAAAATCTTTATTCTAAAAATGCATTCTGTTGTGTATCATCCGTTCTGTATCAGTTTCATTCACCCGAACTCCGAGACATGCTGGTATATGCTTCGCAGAAATGTGGATATGTGACAGAAAATGACATAAACTATTTCAGTAATGTTCTCCAAACAATTCTGCGTACTGGAAATAGTATTTGTGAAACACCTGGATGTGGAGAACCACTGTTGTGCATGTTTGTACTGCAAAAGGACCCTCTGCCCTGACTATTTCGTAACAGCCACATTATCACAGAGGATAATGATTCAGGTATGTGTAGATAATAAAATTATACTGTTGTATACGAGGTTGGTGTGTGTGTGTTTTTATAACAAACAACTTTTCTTAAAATCGTAGTGGCTATTTTGATACTGTTTGTAGCAAGTAATAGGTTTTCGAGTGGCGCTGTGTTGCTAGGCAGGTGAGCAGTCAGTACAGTGGCAGTGTTAGTTGCGTGTAAGAGCGGCGTATAAGACGTGTAATTAAACACGTTATAATTCTTTAATGAGGGAAAAGCTAGGTGAGCGACTATTACCAGATTATTTACCGACTCAAACTTAGCAATTGTGAGAAATTTATTGAAATCGCAGTTCACAGGTAGAGAATGTTCCCTTGTGAGTTCGATAGAGTTTGAGAAACTTTAGGCGCGTATGTTCGACTGTGGAATAATGTTCTTTTTATTACGTGAAGATTCATGTTTGTTTGCTTTTTTCTTTTATTTTAAAAAGTGCATCTGTGAATTATATTACTTCATCATCATTATGTACAAACTTAGACCACATAGCTTAATATCGGTTTGATAGCGTCTAGCTTTCCCGGAATATTTTTATTCTACTAGTATTCTTTTTAATTTCCGTTTTGAATCCGACATGTTATTCATTCTTGACATAAAATCATGTAATTCTAGAGGGCCACTAACAGATTAATTATGTAAGTTTTACTGCAGCTATTTACTGTGAATGTATGTATGTCAGTAAGAAAGAAAATGTTTAAGCTTAAATTAAGACATACTCGTATATTTTGAGAATTATATTGAGCTATTCTTCAAACAGTGCACGTGATTGAATGGAATTTATGACCTCACCTCTGAGAGTATCCTAAAATCATGAAGTTAAAAGCGTTTTTAACATTTTCCTGAACTTCCATTATTGTATTCAATTAAAACTTGACCATAGGGAGTTAATTTATACTGACGGTTTTACCAAACGGTATGCAGTTAGCAGCTAATTTTTTTTTTTTCGCATGTTATCTTGCCGGGAAAACACATTGTGTTCCCAATGTACTTTTCGTTTCCTAAATACTTTTAGGTATAATTACACGTTCAGTTGTTAATTTAGATCTGACATGTATAGCTACAATGTGAATGTTCTCCTTTTCAAATTGAGTGTAGCAAAAATATTCACATATTCTTCCATTTCTAATGTTACTGATATTTTTTACCCAGATATTTAATGTAATTTTCTCTTATAAACCTTTTTTAGTAATTTACATGATAAGCACTAAGTTATTAGCGAACGATTTGGTTTTTTCAGGGATATTTTATTATCCATGGAAGGGTTACGTCCTGAACAATAGATGGATTTGATACCGAACGCATTTTCAAACAATATTTTATAACTAATGCATTTGCAACAAAACATGTTTAACAAAATTCTAACACACTACCAAGGCCTTCACAGCGTCAAAGTTGCACTACAACAATGTATTAAAAGTGCAAGAAAGCCGTTCAAAATTCCTTTCTTACGTTTCGATTTTTCTCTTGTCAGTGGTTGTCTCTCATTCCCTTTTTGCCACTGACGTAGCTCAGGGGTTGCGCTATGAATAGAGGCAAGAGTTTATGGCAATTATATTAATAAAATTCGCACTATTTTTCGATTGGTACTTTTTTGTGTTGAATATTATACTACAAATTAATTTCGTATTAGTTATTGCATCAGACTAATGAGTAATGACTAAAATGAAAGTTAACAAATACTGTATGAATTGCTGTAGGTTTTCTGATAAGTAAGGTAACAGTGATGTTGACTCACGTCACTTCCGCTTAGTTATGGTATTACATAATTGCACATAACACTATACCATCTATATTCTCGATATTGTTTAAACAGGGAAAGTTGAACAAATTTCACCAATCCTTACCCTGTTTAATCCTTAATACCGAACGCAGTACTACCTCAACTAGGAGAATTTCTGGGTAATTTTCGATGTTTTATTTTATTTTATTTTATTTTATTTTAGTAGGTTATTTTACGACGCTTTATCAACAGCTCAGGTTATTTAGCGTCTGAATGAGATGAAGGTGATAATGCGGTGGAATTAGTCCGGGGTCTAGCACCGAAAGTTACCCAGCATTTGTTCATATTGGATTGAGGAAAAACCCAGGAAAAAACCTCAACCAGGTAACTTACCCCGACCGAGAAACGAACCCGGGCCACCTGGTTTCGCGGCCAGACGCTCCAACCGTTACGCCACAAGTGTGGACTTTTCGATGTTGGACCTCGGATTCATTTCTCATTATACTTACGGGTACACTTCTCCTCTTTCGTCATCATCTCCGTTCCTTTTTTCCTAGGTTTCGGACTTGCTCCAATGTAGAATCGGCTGTGGGCCGTCGCCGAACTTGGACCCCGTGATTATGTGGTCATTCTTGTTGATGGTAACGCTATGCACGTGGACTCTCCACTGGGCTCATGGTAACTCTTGGGATCGGGGATAAGGGACCACGGAGGCCTACTTGAAAAGGTAGGGGAGTTCGGAGGCGGCGCGCAGGGGAATCTGTAACGCGGGGGTCTTAGGGTATGCACATATTTACATTCCGGGTAGCAAATTGGGCCCATCTGAGTGCCTGCGTGCGTGAACAGTCTCAGTCTGTGCCCTTCTCTGAAAGGTGACTATTAGAACACCAAATCTAGCCTCTGAATATAATCCAGATCATTTTACTTTATACTCTAAGGGTGAAACAGAACCATTCTTCCCCTATTACTTACACATACCAGTGGATTATAGTGGTTTTCTAATTGTTAGATTGAATTTTCTTTTGCCAACTTTGTTCCTAATTTTGGTACACATAAATTACAAATTTCCGTTAGTAACTGTCTGTTATGTTGACAGCAACGTTTGCATTTGAAGAAGCTGCGAACCAGAGTGCTGCATTGGAGTTAAATCGCTCGCTTGAACTCGGTCGAATGTCGCACGCTCGAGTGAGATAAGATCGGTCGTAATAAATAGAAGCACAGTACAAGGTCATCTCACCGACATTTCTTATCAAGGCGACAGATAAGATACACATATGTTTTGCTCACACGGTAAAAATAAGGCTTTATTTTCTGCGTTTATGACAAACCTCTAATGGAACGTACCAAAACAGTAAAATGAAGTTATAAATAAAATAGTATGAAAAACTTCGATATAGGCCTACAGTTATTATTCCTAATTAATAATTATTCAATATTTGATTTACCACATACATAATATGATAGGTCCATACATAGTGTTCCGCCTATATACTGCGATAATGTAGAAACGTTTTACAAAATATTATTATATAGCAGTAAATTAATAACAATACTAGTACAGAGATAACGTCACAGAAAATATAATAAAACGAATAATCATGCTGCACAACTGTTACAGACGCAAAGATTGATACACTAATTATTAGAGATTATTATTATTATTATTATTATTATTATTACTATTATTATTATTATTATTATTATTATTATTATTATTACTACTAGAAAACTTGATACATTTCTTTCATTATCGTGATTGTGTTCTCCGTTTATAATAATTACATTTAGATCCAATAACATCTATCAGATATGGCAGAAACAAAATCACTCCTGTGTGGGGGGGGGGAACATTTACCTACAACATTTATATTACATTTTAAAGCAAGTTTTGTAGTTTTACTATGGAGAGGTTAGTTAAACACTGCAAAGTTTTGAAATGATAAACATCTATGATATTACTACACAGTTCATCACTGTAACAAGAACGAATGTCTAACGCTCGGCTTATACCGTTCGAGGATTTATCGCTCGCGACAATTTTACCCATCATACATGTGCGCTACCTATCGGATTATGCTATGAACTACTTGGCGCTCGAGCGAAAACGTCCGATGCAGACCTCTGCTGCGAACTTTCATGAAACGAAAGTTACTAGCTAGTGTTGTTTAACATTTCAACGTAATTTTTCAACTCTGAGGTAAATTTTAAATAATCCTACCTTAAATTTCTCGAATTCATGTTATCAAATGCCGTCCATCACAAATTCCACCGAGCTAGATAACCGTGTAGTTTACACAGTGTCATTAAAATAATAGTTAATTTATTCCCTTCGCTTTCCCTTAAAAATATGCTTCCAGATTTTATGAATACATTATTTTCAGTCTGTGTGAAGCAGTATACATGTGATTCCTTCCTTGAGGTAGCCAGTCATAGCTCTCAAAAATCCATCTCACTTAACGGGATTTTAACATACGAACCTCGAGATTAAAGACAAGATAACAGTTTCCTTATTTAATAAAACGCACAAATTAATGTGTGTTCATTTCAGCTTATTTCATTACTAGATTTCATGAAATTTTAGCAGACGTACTCTTCCACTTCACAGACCTACTTTTTGCTCTCCAACTGACTTACATAACTTGCGTATTGTCCGTAGAGGTCTTGTGAACTCGGTTTAATGTAGTCGTAGCGTATTCTTCGAAGTTGCAGCAGTTACTTAAAACTTTTAGACAAAGGAGTGTTTGGTGGAAGAATTGTCTTACGGAACTTGAACTAGAGCACTTTTCCAATTCATCTTTCAAGAAAAGCTTTTTGCCACTCGAATTCAGATCTCTATAGAAGTAAAGTTTATCTAACCTGTAGGTTGAGATGATACGAAGTTTTGATTCATGAACATACAATAGAAGGTTTATATTAAACAATCTTAGCAAGGCATCTACATCTTCATTACAATTTCAACTTTATCTTCTTAAGACAGAATACTTTTACATTCAGATCCTAGAGACATTTTGAGATCACAATGAAAGGTAACGTAATTTTTATCATGTTTCTGTATGGTAATATATCGTAGTGACTCTAGCCCAGGGCCGGGCATGAGAGCGGCTCCATTTAGTCAGCCTGAGCTGCTCTTACTCCGCAAGGCACTTCAATTCCAAGCCAGAGCAGAACGCTCACCCAATGGCGGACTCGCATTACAGCTACCTTCCCTGCATTAATATAACAAGAGCCACGGTTGTTCTATTCATTCAGTCTGTCAGTACATAATAGTTTATAAGGATATTACATCAATCCATTGTACATTACAGAATTTATAACACTCTTATTAATTTAATGAAATAAACTTCGCTCTATGCACACACACAAATCATTAGGCTTATTTACATAACCCATACGCACATACTGCAATCTCCACGGTTCTACGAGAGGCGTATGGCTTCCACTTCCCCTACTTGCTGTGGACAGAGTTCATCTGCCATTATAATTAAACATCGCTTGATGAATTCACCTTCATTGAATGTTTTCAATTCCTTTGCAATTTGGTGGCAAATTTTGTAGCTAATTCTCATAGCCGATTCACTAAGTGCATTATTGTCATCCTGTTAATAAATAATATAATATAATATAATATAATATAATATAATATAATATAATATAATATAATATAATATAATATAATATAATATAATATAATATAATATAATATAATATAATATAATATAAAGTTAACAATCATTTATCTTCCTTCTTCAAAAAAGAAAACATACACATTACCTACAGAACCAATAATAAACTAAACAGTATTATTCCCAATAGATTGTGCAAAAAGAATAAATTCTCACAAAGCGGCATTTACCAACTGAATTGCACCAATTGCAATAAGAAATACATAGGACAGACTAAACGAAATTTTCAAATAAGATTCAAAGAACATAAATCAGACTTTTTTAACAACAGGAACAAATCAAAATTCGCCACCCACCTTATCGATTCTGGCCACGAAATTAATAATATGCAAAAAACTCCAAAAATATTAAAAGCAATGAATGACCCACATCTCATTAATACTGCCGAGGAATTCTTCATCGTCAAAAACCACAACCCCAACAATCAATTACTCAACGAACAAATACCAAACCTGCGTAACCCCCTATACCATATAATAAAATAATAGGTCATCGACCAGTTATGTCTGGTACCCCCTCCTGGTTTCCTTTCCGTGCATCGCCGCTCAATCTGCAATGTAACACCGTGTGAAACAGGCCTTCACTGTCTGGAGTCCAACTGTAAATTTTGTAAGTATAATTATTCAAAGTGCCCATATAGGCCTTTACACTCTTTTTCAAAATGTTAAATATTTGTTTAATTTAATCTTTTCAGACAAATATGCCTTTCACCGCGGTGAAACAGACTACGAACTCCCTCCACCCTACAACATATTAATATTGCAGAACTCATCATTTTTATAATTTTTATATTTTAATTTTAACCTTTTGACATATAGTGTAAGTTCATTACTTGACTGCACAAGTTTTTAATACCAGGCCATAGATGCCAATAGCTTCATATACACGTAAAAGTGTGAGATTTCAGTTATCTATGTAAATAAGTGTTTTATTTTATGTGAACCATTTAACCTCAAAGTTATGACAACTATATATTTGTAAAATGCCTGCATGTGCATTCAACTACTAGATCAAAATGTGCCTGACTAGTCTCTCACCTAATTTCAAAATTGTTTGCTTAAGGATTCAGCTGAAGATGACTTTTTGTACAAGTCGAAAATATTTGTGACCTTTAAATTATAATATGATGTAACAGAATTATTTTCTGACTTCACATACTGATAAGTGTTTTGACTGAAAATATAAACTATTATTGAATTATAATTCATAACACTTTTCTGAAACAATATGACTTTTAAATTTACTTACGAATGGCTTTTAAGAAACCCGAAGGTTCATTGCCGCCCTCACATAAGCCCGCCATCGGTCCCTATCCTGTGCAAGATTAATCCAGTCTCTATCATCATATCCCACCTCCCTCAAATCCATTTTAATATTATCCTCCCATCTACGTCTCGGCCTCCCTAAAGGTCTTTTTCCCTCCGGTCTCCCAACTAACACTTTATATGCATTTCTGGATTCACCCATACGTGCTACATGCCCTGCCCGTCTCAAACGTCTGGATTTAATGTTCCTAATTATATCAGGTGAAGAATACAATGCGTGCAGTTCTGCGTTGTTGTAACTTTCTCCATTCTCCTGTAACTTCATCCCTCTTAGCCCCAAATATTTTCCTAAGCACCTTATTCTCAATCACCCTTAACCTATGTTCCTCTCTCAGTGAGAGTCCAAGTTTCACAACCATACAGAAGAACCGGTAATATAACTGTTTTATAAAATAATAATAATAATAATAGTAATAGTAATAATAATAGTAATAGTAATAATATAATAATAATAATAATAATAATAATAATAATAATAATAATAATAATAAAATAGCGAAGTACAAAGCATACAATGAACACAATATTTGTAGGTACACACAGGAAAATTATGATTATATTGTTTAGATCAAATTATCACATTATAGAATTACCATTATCGAGAAATATGAAAACAAAAAGATAAAATAAGTTAAATATCACTAGAATATATAAACAAAATGTGAATACGTGGAAACATGCAATACGACACTTGTCATAACAGTAAATTAGTTTGGCAACTGGTCATAAGATAATTTTCTAACTTGGATTTGAAAGATTTCAATGTTCGGCAGCCCTTGACTTCAGGCGGCTGAGGGTTCCAGTGACGAAGAGGTAGCAGCAGTGAAAGATGAGGAATACAGAGATGATGCGAGGAATGGAATTTCTAGCGTGTTATCGCTGTAGTCTGTATTAATAATCATTCTTGACATTATTTCAATTAAAAACAGCAAATCCAACCAAGATTTTATTATTGGACTTTTAACAATGCTTTTCCAGTCTTCGCATCTCAGTTATGAGATACTGCTAACTCTCCGTTCCCTCGAAGAGTGATAGCTAATAGAAAGTGCGCTTACAAGATCTGGTGCAACTAAGTGGAGGTCGTGTGACTAAATGATGGCAAAATTACAAGTCATTGTAAAAATAAATTTTTACTTAATTTGTACCTATATCTTTAACAACATACGTTACACAAATTATAATGGTAACGCCTTTCATGCACCACCTTATATTTATAGTTTTATTCGGTTGACTATAGCTCTTGAAAGTGGGTTTATTAAGGTGTATATACTGTAATTCTAAGAAACATTTACAGAGAACCGAGCTTCTTGGGTGAAAGAATAAAAGAACTAAATTTCTATCACGAACCGAAATAAATGGTGAATGCTTGGTGAACGGAGACTTTCGGTCGTTTATGTTGTTAGAAACTGCACGTAAGTTTCAGCAATGCCACCCAACGTTTTGGCACCGTAACACATAGTCAGTTGATTCTTGGCTCGGAAGGGATACTGCTATAGACCCATCATATCGATTGTCTGCTTTATCCGAGTTTGTGTGGCGGATAAGTCTCCGTGACTTTCCTCTCACCAAATGTGTCCTCCTCTCAACTCTTTTCTTCTCTTAGACGGAGTGTTCTTTTTTTCTTTCTTGCACTTTGTTTTCTCTCTTAGTCTCACGTCCCTTCTCTTACGTTTGTGTTTTTTTGAAACGGCGTCCGAGAAGTTAGAGCTAAATTGTTGTTCCTGACTGAAGTGTTCAAATGTCACTACTATATATCGCAGACGTATTTGTGAACATATCTTTTAAAGTTTGTGTGACCCAACGCTGCGAAAAAGATAAAACTAATATTCACCACCCACATTTTTAATCTTAAACAGAAAAAAATATTATATCTTTATACATCTCAAATAATTATGAACCAATACTAGATATACCGAAATGAAGGAACTTATTTTCACGTGCACAGCATGCTGCAATATTACTGCTTATACTTACTTATAATAATCCGTGGAACTACAGCCCGTCAAGGGCCTAGACCGACCAGCCGGCTGCTGGCTTCACGCCCACATGCCGAAGCAGAGGTGGACGATCATCCAACCAGAATGGAGGTATTGTGTGGTTAGTACGATGATCCCCCCAGCCGTTATAGCTGGTATTCGCAACCGGATTTCGCTACCTATCGTAGCTCCCCCAGTGCATCACGATGCTGCTTGGGCACCGGTCCTATACACTGGCCGAAATTTCATGAGAAAATTTCTTCCCACATGAGGACTCGAACCAGCGCGCATTCCGTAACGCGAGTCCTAGGCGGGATGCCTTAGACCGCGACGCCACGGCGCGGGACACTTACTGGCTTTTAAAGAACCCGGAGGTTCATTGCCGCCCTCACATAAGCCCGCCATTGGTCCCTATCCTGAGCAAGATTAATCCAGTCTCTATCATCATATCCCATCTCCCTCAAATCCATTTTAATATTATCTTCCCATCTACGTCTCGGCCTCCCCAAAAGTCTTTTTCCCTCCGGCCTCCCAAGTAACACTCTATATGCATTTCTGGTTTCGGCCATACATGCTACATGCCCTGCCCATTTCAAACAAAATAAAAGTACGAAACAGGGACATTGCATCTTATTCCGATACGGTAAAGAACAAATTATACCTTTTAATTCTTCCAATATGAGACAAATATTTCGTAGTATAGACTGCGGAGTGGGGTTGTCATGTCCATAATGTTTGCAATTACCCTGAACAACTGTTAAGGATACCCAAAACTTTTTTTACATATTATTATTATTATTATTATTATTATTATTAATATTATTTATTGTAGCTGTGTTACAGATCACTTTAATCTTCGTCTTCTTCTTTCAAATTAAAATTTGGAATTCTTAGATCCGTTCAGTTTCAAAATAAAATTGTTCTCGCAATCTAAGTTTAAGACAAGTGTGATCTGTTTTTGATTCTGAAAAAGTTCACTAAAATAATTTCCTCCGTAACAGAATACGACTGTGTTGTCGGAAATTTCCTCTGATGGTTCTGCCATCTCATTGCATCCGGAATCCTTTCTCCGTTTAACCCAAATGGGGAGGGTCGCCTCCTCCGTACATTTTGCCGATTATGAAACACTGTGCTGTTCGCCTTGATGTCCGTTGAGGTTTTACAACGGCCAGGAAAGCACTAGTAATCAGGTTTCCAGTCAGTACACACTACAGCTCTTTTTCGACAAGTCAGGTAGAGATCCACTGTGTCTTATAAAAACAGCCGTACCTCGTATAGGGCTCTTCACCAGCACAACCATCTTGACTATCGTAGATAGAGGGTACAGTATTACAGCCAGAAGCTTACTTTAAATTCAGCTTGCTGTACTCTGGCAATGATGCAGGTTAACCCCATATGCATGTACTAAAACTCCCCAAATCCTTCTCCCCACTCTTTTATATAATAGTACAGTAAAATCAATTTAAGAAGGTTTAAAGATTTAAATACAATGCAATGAGTAATTAAGGAGGTTTCATGACATATGACAAAAGATCGCAGAGGATTCATAGAATTCCTGTAACTCGGTGCAAAGTTATGTGGTTGCTGGTTGTATGTTTGTATGAGTTTATATATTAATAGATGGTAAATTAAAGATCATGTGCATGTTACATCACTCATTCCTTCGTCCACACCTGTGGAGTAACGGTCAGCGAAACCAGGTGGCCCGGGTTCGATTCCCGGTCGGGGCAAATTATCTGGTTGAGGTTTTTTTCCGGGTTTGCCCTCAAGCCAATATGAGAAAATGCTGGGTAACTTTCGGTGCTGGACCCCGGATTCATTTCACCGGCATTATCACCTTCATCTCATTCAGACTCTAAATAACCAAAGATGTTGATGTTGATAAAGCTTCGTAAAATAACCTACTAAAATAAAAAAATCAATCATTCATTCATTCATTCATTCATTCATTCATTTATTCATGCATTCATTCATAGTTTACTGCCCAAGGACACGTCTTTCACTGCAAACCTAGAATTTCTCCAATATTTCCTATTTTCTATCTTCGTGTTAGTCTCCGCATAATATACATGTACCTTAATGTTGCCTAACATCTGATATCTTCAGTCCCGAACTGAACTCTTCTTAGCCAGTGGTCCAGCCAATTTCTTTATTTCTTTCTGATCAGTTTCAGCATTATTATTTCTTCGCTTACCCTTTCTATCACAACTTCATTTCTTATTCTGTCAATTTCACACGCTTCATTCTTCTTCATATCCATTTCTATTCGCTTCGTCGTAATTTTCACGTTTCTGTCCCCATACAATTTCACACTCCACACAAAGCAATTCACTAGTCTCTTCCTTAGTTCTTTTTCCGAAGTCCGAAGAAGATTCTCTTTTTTTATTAAAAACATTCTTTACAGCTACTATCCTCCTTTTGGCTTCCTGGCAGCAGCTCTTGTTGCTATTCATAATTAAGACCGTGACATCGGTATATTTGTATAAGTTTCAGGTCGATTGAAGGTGAACACAAGACGCCGGACGTGTTTCAAGTACAGACAGCGGAAGCGAATTTGTATGCCTAAGCCAGCACTTTCCGTGTTTCGTGTAAGATCATTGCGTATTATAAAATCAAGACAATACAATCATTGTATGTAAGGATAAGAGGAGTCATAGGCCTACAGATGTTTGACGGAAACGATGCAGCTTCCATAAGTAAAACCCAAACGCTTCTTGGTGACCCAAATATTAAAAGACAGCATGAATATATTTCATATAATATTGGATTTATCCCCTCTACACTCGAATGTCTCGAAAAGACTGGTGTGAAATTAGTGGAGCAAATTTCGATAGTAAATGATCTCGTCTCAAAAGTGAATAATCTGCAAGATGATTTAAGCAAAAAGGTGTGTGCGAAAATGAACATACAGTAGTACTACAAAAAACGGTGGTTTCAATTCATTATGTAAAATTGCAGAGGTTTGTTAAATGACAAGTGCGATTGTTATCAACTTGATGAAGAAATTGATGTGAAATATTTTACATATGCGCCCTTGGTTTCAGCCGATGTTGAACGCTTTTTTCCGAATACAAGGTTATACTATCCGACACTCGGAGGTCATTTTCATTTGAAACTTTGAAAATGAATAATGTTGTTTATTGCAGCAGGAACCGAAACCATTCAAACAACAGGCAAGAAAAGTAAGGTACGGAATAGATGTGATAAATAAATTAATGTAACTGTTAAATATAGGGAAAGCAATATTGTACGCCATATACGTATTCTAAAACTGTAATGCATAAGTCTAAATATTACAAAAAAAAAACATATTTTCATACTTATGTTTTACCACATTTGTGGCAATTTATGTATGATTTCCAAGAATTATTCTCAACCTTACCAGCATTTTAGACCTTTCTGTAATTAACCCTTATTATACAATGATTGTATTGCCTTGATTTTATAATACGCAATAATCGTATACATAACACGGAACGTGCTTGCTTAGGCGTGTGTCAATTTCGCTTCCGCTGGCTGTATTTGAAACACGTCGACTACATTCTGTCCGGCGTCGTGTGTTCATCTTCAATCTAATACAAATATACGGATGTCACTGCCCTACTCAAGGCTGGTTCACAATAAACCGGGAACGGAAACGAGAACGAGAACGGAAATATTGTTAAAATATATATTTTTAACATTATTTCCGTTCTCGTTCTCGTTTCCGTTCCCGGTTTATTGTGAACCAGCCTTTACTCGTATAATACACTCCAAGTATCTGACTATGTTCACTTGTTCCACTGCCTCATTTCGAATTCGCAAGTTCGCAAGTTTTAGTTCCTATTTTAATTTAGTTATTTATTATTATTATTATTATTATTATTATTTATTTTTATTTTAATATATCTGAACTGCGACCGAGCACGAGCGCTGCTCATTCGGTCTCAAATTTTGTTAATACTACTGTATCTTCTTTTTATATTCCTTGTATTATTTTATTTCTATTTCTCTTGTTTGTTTTGTAATTATATTCTTTATTCTGTATATTTAAATTTAAATAAATAAAATAAAATAAAATAAACTTCCTTTAATTTTGAGTAGGCCTACCCAGAACTTCGAAAATTTGCGGCTCAACTTATTTCTTTCTCGGGCAGTAATGAAACTAAGCCATGTTTAAGTTCAAGATTAACTGATAATATGTAGGCTAGATATATTTTTTCTTACCGTTCGAAATAAAGTGTTCCCAGATGTAACAAGGTTCAGTCCAGAATCTAATTAATTACGTCATTTTGAATTCGTTGAGGCTTATACTATTCTATATAATTTTCACTGTTAGAGTGAGTTTTGTTTTATCGTGAAATCTCAGCTATATAATTTGACAAAATGTTAAAATTAACTTCATTATACTTCTCATACATACTGATTGAGGTTCTGGCCGATATGTACAGTTTCCCTGGAAAAGGATGAGACGATTGAATATTCCTAAGTCTCAGATGTAAGACACTGCGCATGATCGGAGACCAGAGCACCGATACACAAGATAACGAATATTGAGTTACTTAAATTCAGACTATTTGGTTTGTTACTAGCATCGTTCCGAAATTCACTTCAAAAACTGCAAAAAATATGATAATATTATGTAAATAAAAGATAAATATATACATAAATCGTGTAGTTAAATCGACAAGGGACCTTCATGACTAGATCGACACTCCGCACAGAAAGGAACGCTTTCATGTCGTTTCAATAGCTCAGACGGTAAGACTTCTGCGTGTTGTGTAGAAGAGTGCGAGTTCGATTCTTAGTCTACACAACGATTTTTTTGTCTAAATAACGTTGAAATAGCTAAGTAACGTTGAAATAGAGATTTACAAAGTCCTGAGATTAAGTGTTAATGATCGCAAACAATACCAAATTACAAGTTATAATATTATAAACGTTAATCTAATGAATGCATTTATACACACATACGCAATGTAAATGCATATATATTAAAAACTAACAATTAAAATAAAATTAAAAAATATATGTAATAATAGACAAACTTTTACAAAGGTTTAGAGTCCTTAGGCTAAGTCATTTGTTGAGTAATTATTACAATAGTTTATTAATAGCTTTACCATATGTGTAAGAAATGCACTCACACAAAACAATTTTTGTTAAAAGTCTGGCTTTGGATTATTTCATTCTCACCCCTTCAGTTAATTTTAACTATTTTATCTACGTGTTTGCAATAGTGTTTAATTTAATTTGCATTCAATTTTATTCATGTTATGATTGAATGAAAAAGCACTGTTGCAGTTATTCACTAATTACATATATTAACACTAATTATTAAATGCATCTGTTAAGTAACCAATTGCAGTATCTTTTGCAAAATCTTGAATGTTTAAGTTGTCAATAATATTTCTGTACCATATACTATAATACGTTAAAAGAATTTGCAATGGCTTTGGGATCCTCTACTTTATAATCATTGGTTTTAATGAAAAAATATTTTCTTTCTTAGGATATATACAAGTTTAAATTTAATAATATTCCGAATAGGTTTAATTGTATTATCTGAATTTTGTACTTTTCTATTCAAATATATTCTATTTCCATGTTTCATAATTTTTTTATAAATTACACTGTACTTCTTGCAGTATTTAAGAACACAAGGATCATTACATTGCAACACATTACATATAGATTCTTCTTTTTAATACATGAGATTTTGAAGTCCCTGCGTTATCTACATGTTTTTACTTTTGAATTTTTTCACAACATTGAGTGGAGAACATCCACTGAAGTGATTATGAAATTAAGTAAAACATACAACACATTTACTCTTGATATCAGTAGTACCAGTATAATATATGTTTTTCCAAGATTCATTTTGTAGACGTAAATGTGAATAATCACTAGATACAGCATTTACGATCCTTTCTTAGTTTTTAAATTAATATTTTGAAATTGTTCAGTAACATTGGAATCACTTAGGATTTGTTTATCATGTTCAGATAAACCTTTGATTATAGGTTCTGTCGAATAGGAATTCAGTCTAATTCTGTGTACAAAACATTTATCAATGGCTGTGCTACTTCAGCTTGTATGCTGTGGGAAAATGAGTCTACGACTAAGGTTTCCAGTTTCAAGGAGTGAATTTAATTTACTTTTACGGAAAAGTTCCGAGAGATAATCTATGTTTATGTCACTACAGATCACAAATTCCTTATGAGATTTCTAAAGTCTTTTCTTTACAAATTCAATGTTGGCTATAAATATTAATAAATAATCTAAGAAATATGAATGATTGTAGTTAGAAGTCTGATTTACACTATAAAAAGCAAGAAGTTACATTCCTCCGCAAGATTACAACTTTCGATGATGGTTTTGTCGTCCAACGCACAACCACGGACCTATTCAATGCTTATGTTAATAACCTAAAATTTAGCTGTAGCAATGTGGTGTCATAACTTGGGGTTTGTTTACTTAATGTAATTAGATTTAATTTAATTATTTTCGCAACAATTGGACTTCCTGTTATTTAGTTATTTAATTTAGGGTTGATTTATTAACTCTTACTATGCAAGATGCCTGTTATTTCAATAATTCTATATCACGTTAAATATTCTTTGTCTACACTAAAGTATTATCGTCATCCCTCATTTCTCATCGTAATGGCGAACCGACGTGACATGAGACAGCGAGTTATAGCTCCAGTTGAGGCTGGATAGGGGGCTAGATCTGCTGGCCGTTTGGTCGGTGTTTCTGGAAGTACAGCCGCGAGGTGGGTTCATCGTGACCAAAATTTAGGAGAGGTCGAAAATCGCCCTATTCCTGGGCGTTTGCGGATTTCTTCATTGTAAGAGGATGCTCTCTTATTCCAGACAGTTCGACAGGACCCCTTTCTAACTGCTAACGAAATAAGAGCAACATCTAACTTTCCCGGCTCTTCACAGACTGTGATCAGTAGGTTGAGGAACCGCGGTATTAGGAGTCGGAGGGCTGCGCAAATGAAAATATTGGGGGAAGCACAAGCTGTCGACCATCTTGCCTTCGCTACCAATCGAGTGGATTTCGATTGGAGAAATGTAATTTTCTCCGACGAAACAACCATCTCGAGTGATTACGAAGGTCCTGTCCGTGTCTATCGTGAGGATGGTCTCCGACATGACCAGCGCTATGTGCACCGACGTGAAAGATCGGGGCGCTTTAGCATATCGTGTTAGGGGTGGATGTCTTACGATGGACCTGGCGTTATAGAACGCATCGACGGCCGGTTCAATGCGGGAACTTACGAGCACATTCTGGAAAATATATTCCTTCCCTCCGCCCGAGAACGTTTTCCCGAAGGAACATTGCTGTTCCAGCAGGATAACCATCCCGTGCACTATACTGCAAGCATTCAAAGATGGTTTCAAAGGAGACCCGAGATCGAAATCATCAATTGGCCTCCGAAGTCACCTGATTTGAATGTCATCGAAAATTTATGGGCGGAATTGAAAAAGAGAAGGATAGCCACCTATGCCCACCGACGCCCTCGAAATCGAGACGAATTGTGGGATCAAGTTGTTGACACCTGGGAAGATCTCGCCGGGGATCAGAACTTATTGCACAATCTCGTGACAGCCATGCTTTTTGTTTCTTATGATTTTTGTTTGAGGAAGAATACTTTTAACTTCCAAGTAAGATTTATTTTTTTTGACGAGGTTCAGCCCACTTGTAAGACCCAGAAATTGGGCATAAATTATTCCATATTTTTCGACAAATTAGACAGTCGAGGAACTCTGAACAAATTAATTACACCTCAATAAAAAAAAAGTTTTACCCGGGATCGAACACGAGACGTTTCGGTTATATAGTGGACCGACACGCTACTATATGAGCTAACGAGACAAGACAGTGACAGCAGCAGTCCAGAATGTAGATCCCTTAGCAGGCATTTGCCATTCGGTACAGTGAAGCAATGATATTTTGTGACTCGAGCTATGTTGTGAAATCCTGGCCTTAAATAGCAGTCTTCTTCGTGATCCTTATTCTGGTCCTTGTCCTTGTTGTGGTCCTTGTAACAATTCTTGTACTATTTGTCATGTTATGTATCGTTACGTCCATATCGAGTGAACCGCGCTGTAGAACTTTAACTTCCGACGACCAAGAATCGTCTCATTCTTTTTCAGGGTAACTGTACATATATTATCAGGCAGTATATCTCACTTGACGATATGTCAGAGGAAGAACAATATTGTTTATATACAACTGAAGTCTGATTAGTGTATTATGTAGCTAATCGGCGATGTACACAATGGAGGGGAAAAGAAACTTGCCACCCAATCCTAATATCTCCTGGTCTATTTGTCTTAATAAGTGGTGCCGTGTTGGTGTCATTTGTGAAGTTCAAACCTGTCTTCGGACAGTTGACTAAACAAAAAAATACTTCTTATGGAGGAACACCTCAGTGAAACAAAGATTCTCTGCATGCGTTCTAGGTCTGAAGTATGGAAAATGTACGATACAAAAACCATCAACAAGAAAAAAGGCAAATACAAATATCGTGTATCGACTTACCATAATGTAGTGCAATTGAACACTTAAGTTACTACTTCAAAAATGTAAGTAAATCAACTGGACTACAAAATCAAAATTATTGTGTGTTAATTTCTTCCATAAAATTGTGTTAATATTTCACTTTTTCTCACGTAGATTCCTCTGTAAATGATCTTTCCTCAAAATCTTCCGCAACAAGTTAAATTTTTTTCCGATTTGATGGAAAATCCTTCAACATGGTAAATCAACTGCGCATTTTCAATGAGTTCTTTAGGTAGACAATTTTCTACCATTCATAAGTAATTAAATATTTAAACTGTGCTCTTTATTCTGTACTTCTCACCCGATTCAAAGAGGATTATACAACAAGGGAGATTAAAGTCTCATCTGCTGTCTCCATTTATGTTCTCTTTTATGTTGAAGTTTCAGTTCTCTGGTTCGTAATAATTGACTGAAATTACGGTATGTTTAACTTCGGTCGAGTGCCTCGTCTTCTTTAGTTTCGTAAAAAAACTTTGTGGTTTAACACATCCTTGCAATTGGTTTAATTTTGCATCATCATCTGTCACTTGTGTAACAAACGTAATTGAAGTTGGAAACTTGTTTTATGGTTATATTGTTCGATCGATACTGCTTGCTTCGCTCTGATGTTCCTTTAGTTTTGTTGTTACATCGCTTCAATTTAATTTTTTTATTACATTGTACCGTTTTTATGACATTTTCCATTTTATCTTATAATTCAAACAACATAACTCGATCGCCAGGAATGAGTAATTAATTTTAAAATGCTCATTTAATTTATTTGTCTTGTTGTAGATATAGTAAGTCTGCAAAGCAATTAGCAAAAGAGAGCATGGTTTGACTGACTCTCGTTTTAAGACTACTACTTCTATGTTACTCGTATTACGTTAACACCTGTGTCCACTTTCAAATGTTATAATGGAAACAAATTTATAAAATAATAAATAAGAGCGATTCTTAATTTTCTTACAAATCTTTTTAGTGAATAAACAAAAATTTTGATATTGAATGCGAAGTTAGAAATATTGTCTGAGAATTACGATAACACCAATCTTATAATTTTACGTGGAGGTTCTATACCGAATCAAAACTAATTGTTAATGGAATATTTATATACATTTGATCTAAAACGAATCTATATTGTGTATAATTATGGTTCATATATGGAGTAACAAATATTTTAAGTCAGATAAAGAATTGAATACCGGCGAAAGAGGAATTCTTCATTAATTATTTTAAAGCATTAATTTGCGTGAAACAATGTTTCAGCTTAGTATTGTAAAACGTTCCAAACGAAGGACGATATTTCTAAAATTGGATCTGCGTTTGTATTCAGGTGGAGATAGAGAAGAAAAGACACTCCAATGGTTGGGGTCGTGTTGTTTCTGGCCACAAAGCAAACTGGAAAAATATCTCAATATTTCAAATCGAGTCGCTTCACATCAGCCTAAATACAGTGCGATCGGAAAGTCCCTCCACAGCTACATTAATTCTAGTAATCCTGTAGAAAGTTGGCACTTCCCCATTAATTCCGGTTTGACAACCTTACATCCCCAGTCCGTCATATGCATGGTTGGGCAACTCGTGCTCACAAAGTGCTAAAAAACCTTGAAAGAGTGAAAGACAGACGGAGCCAGCCGCAGGATTTAAAAGTTGTTTGTAGTTTCGCTGCAAAAGCAGTTCATTGCTACTGTGTGCTCTGGCGGCTCATGCAGGTGGTCGTGATATCTACTCCATGATTTGAATTTCAGAATGACGCATGGACAGACTGTGCCTGAGCACACATAACAAAATTATATTATTTCCTAGCTTTGTAAATTGGTTTAGTACTGGAAACACAAACTGAATACAACCTTTTCAATATATAACAAACATAGCTGCAACACTTAGTTATTATTACACTATTTGTTAATATTTCTTATTATGTCTTATTTGAAACATAGAACGCGAGAATTTTCAAGTCCTTATATATTAAAGAGTATACCTCTGTTCTCAGAAAGGTAATAGTCTGTATTCGCAAACAGTCACAAATTCAAGGAAGTACTTTTCACATGTCACGGCAGATGAAATAAATTTACTTCTAAGCTCTTTCTGTACATTGAGAGCTTTTACACTTCTTTCTTTTATTAAACTCTGACTCAAGCATATACAGTATATATGGAACTAAGGAATATATTTGGAAATTCTGACTTAGGCAGCATTACGAACAGTTCGATCTTTACTAAAAACTTCACTGTGTTTATTTGTAACATAAAATTTGCAGTGCTTGGGAAAAGTGGCATAAGTCAGTTTCCACAAACATTTTTTATTAATTTATTGACAACTTACGGAACATCTGCTGTTTTGGGAAAAGGTACATAAGTATTTCTCTCATTACAATAATTCACACAGAAGAAAATCAAATCGACATAAACCAGTGTGAAGACAGTTCTTTTTCTTTCTCCTGTAAAATTAACATTGACTTGTGCCACTTTTACCGAGCACTACAGAAATGTCATGCGTAAGAAAGTGTAATAGAACATAATACAAGCTTTACCTCACTTCTTAATAAAACATATTTCTCTTTCGACTCATCATTAAAGGGAAATGAACTGGGGATATTATATTCTTTTTCGCTTAAAACGAGCCGCCACTTACTGCAGACGCGAGCGAACTTGTATACAGACACTACAGTACAGAGTCTGTTCTACCTGCACTGAGGTTGTGTTCTTACTTCGAGAGCACATGTTACCCATCCATGGTCATATGCTTAGCGGCCAGTGCTGCCTCTTGAATTCTCTGCCTAGTCCTAGTGGATTCTCAGCTACACCTTGACTACACAAGCACTGCGGAGAGACTTCTCGATCGGACTGTATTATATTTAGCCTACAGTTATCAAACGTGAAGTTACTTGACTCCGGATGAAACCTGTAGTTGACACCCTGTCTTTTTATGATTAACTTATCGTCCATCATTACTCTTGTATGTATTATTTTACATTGTCGAATATGCCTGCTCTTTCGTAACTTACAGTAATTATACTGTATTATTCATATTCTCGCATGTTTGAGTTTCCTTTTTATTTTTGAGTTACTTTTCCTGAATTATTTTTTTGTCTTAGATTATCCTCACATTTTTGTTTACTTACAATAAACCGTCCATTCTCATATCTTTCAGCTGAATATGAAGGTGGATCAAACCTTGAACACGCTATCCTTTAATACTTGGCTACGAATTTACGTTATTTATAAGTACGAGAAGTTGTTGATTTTTTTAAAACTAAATTTCTCTTCACATTCAATTAGTCTTCAAGAAACATCTTTAATGGAACACTGTTAATTTCTGATAGAGTTGACACAGTATATCACAAAAGGAACGTGAGCACTTCTTACTGTGGAACAGTCGAGGAGTACCAACGAGACTGAAGTCCGGTTCTCAAGAGTTCTAGACTTACTGATTACAGTAGCGTTCATTAGATGCTGTACAAACCATGTAATAAAAATTTTCCTTTCCTTTTTCTCCATTCTTGAGCCCTTATTTCCTGTCTTTTTCTTTAAATCCAATCTTGCCTTTTCCTTTCCCATCCAATTAGCCCCAAGCCAGTCTAAAGAGACGTTAAATCCACAAACTCTAATCTCTCACTTTCTCAATTCCCATCTCTGAATTTTCTCTTCCTGCGTCTCCGTAGCTTTCAGCTTAGCCAAAAGGAAGGAAGAAGGAGTGGGCAAGGCTTAGTTGGGAGCTGCTGACGTTCTCATCTTATGAAGGCGTCGCGGATTCTGCCAGAGAAGTCGTTTCAACCCTTATAACAAGCTATCTTGCTTATACTGTGAAGAAATATCTTCTCCAAGCTTGCTGTGACTTTCTTATATAGCGATTGGAATTTCAATTCCCCCCCCCCTCCCCAACAATCCAATCCTGAGAATCAAAACCGAACTCTGTGTGTATTTTTAATATCATCTTTTATCTGAGATTTACAAAGCTTAATTAAAAAGTAAGAACGGGAATTCATTCAAATTTATGTTTAGTAATAGTAACAAGATGATGTGAAAGGAAGTGCACACTGATTCCAGTTAGGTAATCCTCTGTAGCAGTATATTCTTTCGTCGTTATTGAATTACCTATTATGAAAGAATTTCTTCGATTTCCACCACTCATACATAGTTGCTGTTGTGTTGGATGTTAATATAGGTCTACATGTGCTTCGAAATGGAGAGTCTGGCGTATATTTTGCATCCGCTCTACAGACCCTGCTTAAGTTAGGCCTACTTCTTTCGATCAGCGCAGGAAGTGGTGTAATATGTTAATTCCGATTGGAGAAATATCCAAGATGATGGATGTGAGGCGTACTGTTTTTACCTAGAACACCCCTTACGATGTTATATTGTGTGCCAATAACACTCCAGAATATCTTTTTGGAAGGAAGCCAACTTTTGTTGTCTTAATATTATTAGTGATAGCAGCAGAGAACTGGAGATAAAGGAACGAATACTGCAATGTATGTTTGTTCTTTGTACGGTTTTGAAAATGGAAAACTAATTTACTTGGAAATTATAACGCGTGTCGCTCGCTCGCTCGCTCACTCACTCACTCACTCACTCACTCACTCACTCACTCACTCACTCACTCACTCACTCACTCACTCACAGTCTCTCTCTTTGTCTCTCATTCATATATATATATATAAGTTCTGTATGCATACTGTTACATAAGTTGACTCACCAAAAACTGTATATGAGGAGTGTAGCATTTATAGGAGGGTTTATAGATTTCAAGTGACAAAAAATTAGCCACTGCTCGGCACAGTATTGCCTTATTGGAGAATGAATGTTACATTACGTCAGTCTTTACCTAAAATTTTTTCTTTGTATTACTACTAAATTCATCATATTGAATGAAAAAATGTAATACTTGTAAAATGACATGGTGAGTGACCTTGTATTAACAATATATTTAATGTAGGCTATATGCATTTAAAAGTAGTCTTATATTATGAAGGGTAGGAGCATTAAAACCTCCAGCTACTAAACAGTCACGATATTATCTGTTCCGAGAAGTAGTTCTGTCGTTAGACAACGGTTAATTCCGGATTAATTCTGACTTAAAATTAAAAGTAAATGTGTCATATTATTAGGACCGATTTCACCAAGCTTATTTAACTTTCTTATTTAAAGTCTTTTTAATCGACACTTAAAAGGACAATTCATTTTACCAACACAATTTGAGCTTTAACCTCTCATTATACTACATTTAATTTAATTGGTCAATATTTGTCATTTAAATTATTAACCCTGCATTAACGACAATAATTTTCGTAATGGCGAGAACAAAGATGGACTTGATATTTGAAAATGACGATTTCTTACCAAGATGGGTGAAGGTAATTTCCGAAAGAGAAGATTACTTTAGTACAATGGACGAGAAAGATTTTCAAATGCGGTTTAGGCTAAGCAAAGCATAAGCATTGTATATTTTGAATAATACGGAAGATGACTTAGAATTGCCAACTGATAGTTACAGCTTTATTCAAGGATTTTGGCCCCTGCAAAAAGTGAGTAGATAGACTAAGAGCGAGTTACTCATCACTACTGGCGGGCTGGGTCACACAGGTCAGGCCGCACAGTCATAACGCCTAACACTTCTTTCTTCTCATGTCGCGGTACACTCTGTCTTAAAACATAATATTCATCCACACGTCCCGTTAAGGCCCATTCACTATGAAAATTAAACATAACCGTAACATAAACACAGAAGTTTGCGCCCAGGCTACCAAATGGAATCATTCACAATGATTCACATAAGCATTGACATAAACATTACAGTAAGACGTTAACATGAAAGTTTGCAAACTCCAAACTTTCATGCTTATGCTTACGCGATTTGTAAACAGAACACAATCGTGGAGCGCTAAAGTATACGACAGAATATGAGGAAATGGCGTCGTTGTTATGTTTCCATGGTTACCAAGTATGTTTGCTGTTATGTTTATGTTCCCATCGTGAATGATGGTATGACTTCTTGATTTTACCGTAACGTTTATATCCTTAAGTTAACGCTTACGTTATGTTTAATTTTCATTGTGAATGAGCCTTTACTAACCACTACGTTTATTGACTGAACATGATGATATATTTTCTTGACATGAGTATCCCTTAACTTCGAGCATAGATATTATTTTCATTCCTCCCCTTTTCTCTTCCCCTCCTATGCACTTTTGTGATTGAATTTCTTTCCTATGAACGCAACACACAGCTCGCTCCCTAGCCACACAACCATTAACGCTGAATCGAGCTGTAAGTACGGTACTTCATAATATTACTTAAATGTTACATTTATTGAAGAAACGTTTAATCAATCTTCGTTTCCCTAAAATACGGTAACTAAAGTAATATGAATAACATATTGATTATGTAAGCATAATATTACATTTGAAGGCATTGGAATAGCGCAAATCCATGAAGTCTTTCCATTTTGCTTGTTGCACGATACTTCTTTGCATTTACTTTCATATTATCCGTTTTGTCTTCAATAATGCTGAAGACATTGGGATGAGGTTTTCTTGCATTGAAATTTCTTTCTACTTATTTTCAACCTTTCTTCATTTCTTGTAAATTCTACCCGTCAGTCTTTTTTGTTTTCGATTATTTTAATATGTTATGAGGTTACCTCTTTTTATGAGACATTTTATTGTCGTAACGTAACAAATTAACTCACTATATAAGTCACTGCTTGCTTACATTAACAAGGCACATGGCCTTTAAAATTACGATTTTACTATGATTCCGAAGACCGTGATGGCTTAATTGGGAATTAAATTAATTGGCTTTATTTTAAACGCGTATTAGTTTGGTGAAATGCGAACGAATTAAATACGACTTAACTTCCGTTTATAAGTTAAATTACAATTAGTTACTTATGGATTAGTAACATGTTGGTCAAATCGGACCTTAGTGCAATAAGAATGGATACTTATTAGTAGTCGGCGGTTTCATATACTGTAACTATATGTCAATATAGCTAAGACGCAATGTACCATTGTGAAAGATTTCTCTGTGTAGACTACTTAAGTCATGAAAATATAAGTTTAAAATATATGTGCTCTTATCCAAGTGACGAATAATTTTCTTTGGATGGTTCTATGACATTTATCCATAGTAATGTCACAAGAGGTCTGAGATTTCTCGATAAATCCAAGAGCGAAGCGAGTGGATTTATCTGGGAAGTCTCAGACTCGAGTGACATTTATTAGGACTACCCATATTTCTTGAATAAAACAAAAACGTAAATAATAAGATATATCCTTAAAATTCGCTCACAAAATATTAATAATTGTATATTTATGAATACTTAACCTATTCAGACATTGTGAAGTTGAAATAAATGAATGTCGATTATTGCAATAAAGAAATTGGAATGACGTCATATAAACCAAATTTATTTGATAAATAAAATAAGATGAAATGTATAGCCTACTATTCGGGATTCGAACTCGAAACTCTTGTGTAATAGTCTCACATGTACAAGACTGTGGTTTGATATAGCCTATATTATAACGGAAATTATGTTAAAATAAAAAGGTAATAGCCGCAATTTCATTGTACTCAAAGAAATTGTTGTGTATTAATTTATTGCAAACTTAAGAAAAAATATGCAAATTTAATTTTGTGCTCAGAAAAAAAATATTGCGTATTTCGTCATAAGTTTACAACAAACTAGTATGTAACAATTATTTAGTAAAATATAGGCTACATACAAAATTACAATATCCAATTACAATACCAAATTACAAAATTCAAATACCTGGGAGCAACAGTAAAAAATATAAATGATTCTCGGGAGGAAATTAAACACAGAATAAATATGGGAATTTTTTTTATTATTTGGTTGAGAAGCTTTTATCATCCAGTCTGCTCTCAAAAAAGGTGAAAGTAAGAATTTTTAAAAGAGTTATATTGCCGATTGTTCTTTATGGTTGTGAAACTTGGACTCTCACTTTGAGACAGGAACATAGGTTAAGGATGTTTGAGAATAAGATTCTCAGAAAAATATTTGGGGCTAAGAGGGATGAAGTTACAGGAGAATGGAGAAAGTTACACAACACAGAACTGCACGCATTGTATTCTTCACCTGACATAATTAGGAACATTAAATCCAGATATTTGAGATGGGCAGGGCATGTAGCACATATGGACGAATCCAGAAATGCATATAGAGTGTTAGTTGGGAGGCCGGAGGGAAAGAGACCTCTAGGGAGGCCGAGACGTAGATGGGAAGATAATATTAAAATGAATTTAAGGGAGGTGGGATATGATGATAGAGAATGGATTAATCTTGCTCAGGTTAGGGACCAATGGCGGGCTTATGTGAGGGCGGCAATGATCCTACGGGTTCTTTAAAAGCCAGTAAGTAAGTAAGTACTATGGTAATCCAAAAATCTACGAGTATAATGTGTAATTTTTCAGCTCTGCTATATTTCATTTTGCTTCTATCAAAAACAGAATAATCAAAATCGGTGATCTCGTGTATTCTCTTATTAGAGGAAATATTATATTACAAAAGAATATTAGGCTTATCTATTTTCACGACATACAATCACCTCAGAAAATGTTTTCTTTCTTAGTGGGTAAGATTCAGGCTGCATTGCGATGTAAAATTTTACAAGGGTTGTCTGTCAACCTGTATCGAACTGTGAATTGAGATATATCTGAACATCTCCAGTCCAATTCTCCCTCTCAATCCTTTGGTCCTCTAAAAGGCACTCAAGGGATTTTATCCGGGCCCTGAGGTGTGTAGTAGGACTGGATGTGAATATTTAAGTGGGGAATTCTAAAAGGTGAGTATCCATTGCAAGACGACGCAAGTCGTTTCACGTTTCAACTCTTGAGGGCGTCCGAGTACGTCTATCCAATATTATAGGCAGACGTCCACGAATTGATTTCTCTTAAAACCGACTATGTAGCTCCTGGCAGTAATTCATGGGTATTTTGTAACTTGGGAAGTGAACTGCGTTCGGAAGCTATTTTGTTGCCGGTTTAAAGCACATCCCCGGACACGGTAATTTCTTTTATCAAGAAATAAAGATATAAAACTCACATAAAGGGATAACAGGACAAGATAGTAAAAGAGACCATAAAAGTAAACCGGTGTGAAATAGTAGCCGCATGGTATACAGGCCGGTTGGACCATTACGGCACAAGTTCCTTCGAGTTCACAACCCCCGTAAGGATTTATTTTCCTCTGCTACCAAATCCGGGTTTTAATTCTTTATTGTTGTGGACATATAGAAATATACACCCAGAGACAAAAAATCTTGGGTACCTAAAAAAAAAAAAATCCCGGGCACCTTTATATGTGATAATATTTATAGCCTATCAATTATTTCCCTTTTTTCACTGTACGAAAACATGCAATGTATTTTGTTGCCAGGAACCAGTATATCCTTTATGTTTAGAAAGTCCTCTTGCAGACTATAATTTTGTATTTTATTGAGGTTATTTCTTTTTTGTTTTGTGTTACGTGAGTTTCGAGTGTGAATAGCGTAGTTACATATTATCACTAATTTAAACTAACGTCATTTGACATTTGAATCGGGTTACAATAAAAGCAGTAGGTAATATTTTTAATGTATTGAGTTATAATGCCTCCTTAAAGGATCTGGGTTCGGCTGATAGTGCCCAGAAAGGACCCTGTGTAGGGTAACAGATAATGTTGCGTTGCAGTTCTCATCGTCGGTTCGACAAAGGCTAGAGGAAGGAAAACTTGATCACAAGTAACTTTGTCCTCCAGGTTCGGGGTTGATGGGATAGGCCAGTTTCCTATCCATCATAAAACAATATCCCAAAATACAGAAGCCGGATAGATCTAAAGCACAACGAAAGAAAATACGAAAAAAGAGGGAATAATGAAGGTAAATTTGCGGTATAACTATTAAATGGGGTTTTGTAGGAAAATATTTTTACAGTAAAATAAAAATCGAGATCAACAATAGCAATGCAAAGAGTATACTGTAAGTACTTATGGAACAGAAGTTTGGTACTGAAGGAAAGAAGAACATTAAACTTACTTACTACAAAAATTGATTTTTGACGTAAAGCTGTTGGAAAATCCAGAAGGAATAAAATTAGAAATAAAATCATCAGACAAAAAATGAGTATAGATAGTACAATGAAACAGTTACAATGGTATGGCCAGGAAAAATTGATGGAAGAGGAAAAACTAGAGAGAAGCACATTGGTATGGATACCTGAAGGAAGGCTGAAGAGAGGAAGACCAAAAACAACGTGCAGAGATGATATAAGACTCGTTTTGCTAGAACTACACATGGAATTTGGGGGAAAATGGAGATAGGCTGTTGGAAGATGTGAGTAACATTTAAATAAGCGATATAATTAAATGTTATAAGTAAGCTCCGTATTCCAGCTACCTAAAGATTGAAGTTAAAGGCACATTGATTGTGTAGTACGCCGAACACAGGTAATGCAACGGATAAGGATGCAAGCAAAGAGGTCGTCGCTGTCTGTTCGTGGAATGCAGTCATCTCCCGACATTCTGAATCTAATACTTGAGCCGTGATGTTCATTTTCGTCGTGATCTTTGCACTGACTAATAACGTGCATTCGTAAATTACGGAACTTGAACATGTTAAGCGGATGTCACTTGAATTGATTTTATATTGCAAGAAATTCTTTCAATAGCGTTTTATTTTGCTAGGTTATTTTACGACGCTTTATCAACAGCTTCGGTTATTTAGCGTCTGAATGAGATGAAGGTGATAATGCCGGTGAAATGAGTCCGGGGTTCAGCACCGAAAGTTAACCAACATTTGCTCGTAAAAAAACCTCAACCAGGTAACTTGCTCCGTCCGGGAATCGAACCCGGGCCACCTGGTTTCGCGGCCAGATGTGCTAACCGTTACTCCACAGGTGTGGGCTTTCAATAGCACATGACGTTATTGGTGCATGATATAGTACAAGATATTACTATTGTCTGATATTTTTTTCGTGTTCCATTAGTATGTTGCATGTGGCTCATCACTAAAAGCCACTAATTTTTCTATGTACGTTTCCAGAAATTAATTTATTAATTGAGATGTTGGCACTGAGCATCATGATAGGCTACGTAAATCCATGCTAAACGTCGAGTTAATATCTACATCATTTTCAGATTTTGATGCTACTGTTTTTCTTAGATTACGTTCAACACACGTTTTATGCTGTCGTGCTTTTCAGTACATTGTTCTTGTCACTTTTACGTTTATTTTTTCACAATTTATATGTAATGTTGTTGAAAATATTAGTTGAAATATCTTCAACTATGCCCTGTAATATTACACGCTTGAGCATCTTACCTAAGGCATTTTACCTCTGCAAGGAACATTCAATCAGCCACAATGATATAGTATTTAAATAATACGACTAATAAGAGCAGTGACCGATAAGAATACTCAATATGACTGCGTCCCGATTTTGACTTTCTAGAGGAAGAGAGCAGAAGATGCGTAACTAGCCTATTTTGTATACGAACGTACCTGTACCTGCGTTGTGACGTCACATATACTTCGAATCAGGCAACGTCATTCCAGTTTATAGGTAGCTGAAATACGGAGCCTAGCTATAAGTTATGATGGTGTCATACATTTAATATTAAACTCCTCTTTCTATTCAAACCTGTACGTAATACTTATTTCAATAACGCTAGATGTCTAGTAGAGCACAGTATTGTCTGGAAGTTTAAGCAGGGTTAAACATGTTTCTTCACTTTCTTCTCATCTCATGAACTTACGATACCATTTAACTAAGAACGCCAGTGCTCAAGTATGCACAGAATTCCTGGAAGCAGAGTTGGTAGTGGAATAATGAAAACAGTTGAGAAGAAGGCATTATTAAACTATAGACGAAATATCGCTCGGGTCTATGTAGACGAACATTAATTCCGTAAAGCTCAATTACTCAATTTTTATGGAAAATAAAGTTTTAGATCACAAAGTGATAATAATTAGGTAATTAATAAACTGAAATGAAGACGTAACTATTTAGGATAAACTGATTTATTTATGTTATCATTTGAACTGAAAATCTGAAAATATTGACGAATGTTATGGTATCAAATTAGAGCTTAGTGAGAATTTCTTTTTGTGATTAAACAGAATGATCTACGCTCGAAGAATTTTATTATATTCAATATTATGTTTAGAACTCACAGTGAAATGAACCTTGAGGTTCTTTCGTAGTAAATAGGAATAGGGCTTATACAAAATGGAATTAGTATGTTTATTGGTAGCTTAGTTTTCTACTACCATTTTCCTTAATTATATATATATATATATATATATATATATATATATATATAATATTTCTAGTTTTAAAATTTTCTTTCATTTAATGTTCTAATTTTCTATACTCTATTTCTACATTAAGTTTTAGCATTGGTATTCTTTAATCTCCAAATTCTCAATCTCCACCATGCTAAGCCCATCTGTTCTTCCCTGATCTTAAATCTTACATATTCTTCCTGTCCCATACGATTTTAATTTTTTTTTTTTATCTTTAACGGCTTTATATAAACCATTTAATATTTCCTCTATCACAATCTTTGGGCTCCTGAACAAAACTACGTCATCAGCACATCATAGATTTGACAGTTTCTGTCCGTTTACACTTAGGCCATAATTACGATCATTCAATTTTTGAAAACTTCTTCCAGTAAAATGTTAAAGATCTTTAGAGATTTCGAACCTTCTCTCTGCAGTGGTCACTGTTTTCCTATTTTATCTAGCTTAATTTCAGTGTGAGTTTTAAAACGTAATTCTGAATAATATAGTGTTCGAAATGGTGTTCCGAACTTGTATTCGGTCGTGCGTTCGAATTCCTCTTGGACTGATTCCTGAGGTATTCTCAAACTGTAAGAACACATCTTACTATTACAAGTTTCATAAAAGATAGTTAATCGCTCAGTTGATACGGCGTCTTTAAATAATCGAATTAGGTGTGTTCCCTTTAAGGAAGTGTTATTGTATTGGTCAATGAAAAGCTTTAATTTGCTTCAATTGGTATATTATGGTTTAAGTGTTAACGTCTATGAATATTGCATGTGCACATACAGCTCTTGAGTAGCGAATTGCAAATTATTTTGAGGAGAGGAAGTTTCTGTCGTGCGATGAACGAGTAGACACTAGACTGCTCCTTTCAATCATTAATGCAGTTACGTCTTTGTGTTATTATTTGCTCGTTTAGTAGTGTGATGCAGCTGACGTCAGCACTTGAGCGAGAAGTCGACACCTTATTGTTGGTGTTGCAGACTGAGTTTCCTCTTGATATGTATATAATAGGGCAGAGTGCATATATGCATGCAAATTAATTTCAGGCCATAATACGCGTTAAGATATCACACGTCACTGAATACCAAGCTATTGATATCCACAGCGGGTGAGTAGAACTTATGGATCCATACTACACAAATTATGTATCAGTGAAAATTATGCAGCAGCCAAAGAAGTCTTGCAAAATCATTAAAACCTTATTGAATATGGGTGTGACGAAGGTTGCACATATTTTCTTTTACACGTTTCATGCGTTTCGTAATAATTCAGTTTCTTTTATCCCGTTGCAATGGTACGTTTACTGTATAGGTTTTCTTTAACTATTCAAAATAGTATGTACTTAAATTCAATCATTAAAGTTACAGTTCTCCGCTATATGTGTACCTGCACCCTACGTATGGATAGCATGAGGTGTTTAGGGGAATTCGTCACAATTTTTTCGTCTTCGTTACACTTGGTCACACTTAATTCGTAACAAATTCATATTCGCCAGTTGTATATTTTTCACAGGTGGTTTATTGGTAACAATTTGAATTGATCATAGATGATTAATTGGTCAAAATTTGTATTGGTGAAATTAAATTAGTTTTGAATTAATTAACAATAATTTAATCACATAGTACACTTCCTGTTATTATACTGTGAGTTATGTTGTGGCCCAGTGCTCGGAGATTGTCCAGAATGTTTTCTTCGTAATTTAAGACGATGAGAGAATTTCTGCCTTTTCTTTCCATCAGTGCCAGTATAACAGGGAACCACTGATTTCGAATCTTCAAGCATATTGTGTAGGCCTAAAGCTGTAGTAGGGTTGTTGACACAGATTTATATATTTAATCCATTATTCAATAATGATAACTGTCAGTTGCAAAATTATTATTATTTTTTTTTTCACTATCTTGTTAAAATGCAGGAACCATTTATCACCCTCTATGATTTTGGTATACCTTTCGGCTATGACGTTCATTAAGCTGATCATTTTTTGGTTCTTGAGGTAGGTGTTCTCATCTGGTGACGCGCATGTTCTTTTAATTGTTGATTTTTTGGTAGTTTCAAATTTCCTCCACTTGACACTCTTTGCAATTTATTTTGAAGAATGGAGGAAATTAGTTCTCTGGAAGTAGCTACTTATGTTTCCTTCATAGACACATTACGCACTTTTCCTCGATTCTTCCCCAATCGGCAGTATGAGAGGAATGTTCGAAAAATCCCTTTATGATTCTGGTTCCATCATGCGTTACTGTTAGCAATGAGTTACTATAAGTCATATTCGGCACACCCGATATTTTAAGAGAGTTTATGCTTATCAAGACTGTCGGTGAAAGTGATAAATGTGTGAGAGACCAGCTACAATATACTTTACTAATTTTGTTACTTAAGTACCAGTATTTAACTACGCTGTATCAACTACGAGGTTATTTGGCGTCGATGGAATTGGTGAGAGCGAGACATTTGCCTTACTGTTGGGGAAAACCTCGGAAAAAACCTAACTAGGTAGTCAGCCCAAGCGGGAATCAAACACTCGCTCGAGCCCGAGCGCAATTTCGGATCAGCAGGCAAGCGCCTTATCTCAATGAGTTACGAAGGTGGCCAGTATACTTTATTAATCAATGTGGAAAAACATTTCTCATAGCTCTCCAATATAAACCTATCTGAAGAAAGAGAGTTACCATATTTGTTGTTGTTTAGTCAACTGTTCGAATACAGGTCTGAACCTCACAAGTGATACCAACAAGGCACCACTTATGAGGCAACTAGGCCAAGAAATTATGGAGTAGGGTGGCCAGTTCCTTTCTCCCTGCATTGCATACATCGCCTATCAGCTGCATATTACACTAATCAGACTTCAGATGTATAGGCCTACAAACAATTTGTTCTTCCTCTGACACATATCGTCAAGTGAGATGTACTGCCTGATAATATATTTCTAAAGACGAAATAAACCTGATTCACGAAAGAAATTGTGATGGCGGTGGTGTCAAAAAGATTTTCTTCCGCCTTTATTTTAGTATTTCAATGTACTGAGGTGATGTTTTGTACAAGTAATGATAGGCCTATGCTATTTTGTGATCCTGATCAATATTCCTCTGTAAGCTTACGTTCCCATTTTCTAAATCAAGTCTCTTTCTTTTTACTTCCCTCTCAGCAGACTCGGTGGTCCAGGCCAGTCTCATCCACTCTCATTCACCGGCATTGCCTTGCTCCCGCCCTCTTTTGAAGTCTGATTTACGTCCCGTGCGTCCTACGGGAACACCTGAATATTTCTTCAAGACGCATCTCCTAGCAGAGTCAACTTGTCTTAGCCACCGAGCGCTGCCCAAATAATATATTTCACGCACACGAGCTGCGTGAGATCCCGGAAAGAAAACTTCCCAAGAGAGAAAAATTCGTAGCCTTTCACAATAGGGTTAAGTTGAGGGTTTCGTGTAATTTAGTAGGAAGAGGAGTAGCCTAACAGAGAGATGTTGATCAAGTATGGCATAGTAAATTTTGTTCTGTGTGTCTGCGCAAAAGAAGCAACAATCCTTAACGCCTCCCCCTCCAATTGATTTCATCCCCTGTGATCAGAGTTATAATCGTATTCACCAAGTAAATATTTTAGACACTTTCGCCCTATACCAGACAGACACATGGTGGAGTATCATAATACAGGGTTAGCGCGATAACACACGAAATCACATAACGTAAAAACATCCGATTCTGTGACGTAGCAAACGAATCATATTTAGTCGAACCCCGTGCTTATGATCAGTTGAAACGTATTATGTTACTCACTTGCAGTGGTGACTCGTGATATTTTTTGTATGTAGGATATAAGATTGACGACTGATAACCAAGAGAGAAACTCATCTTAATTATTATATAATATTAGTAATAATAATAATAATAATAATAATAGACCCTAATAATAATAATAATAATAATAATAATAGAGCATGCAAAATTAATACAAGTAGGCCTATGTTAGTCTTTGACTCACCATTCTGGAACTGGCAATTTATTAGTAGTTAAGTTCGATTCTCCTCCCCATTTTAGTTACGAAGATGGCTCCTAAGCCATTGTACTGCCTGATATTTACCGATGTTCTGTCGTAAGTTTGCGCATTTAATTTCTTGCTGCAGTTAATTTTTTTCAAAATGATAAAATACAACTTCAGATATTCTTTCGGCTTTCCTGTCATCTGAAAATCCTGTTAATTTTTATATTTATTATAGCTTATTTTATTTATTTTTATGTATTTTCTTTTTATTCATTTTGTTTTTTATATTATATCATTTTAAATTATTTATTATTTCATTTATTCTATTCTTTTAAAATGACCAATGAACTGCATTTAAGGAGGATATAAGGATACTTGAAAAATGTTGTTGTAATCTCTGACAGGGTCTCCATCACCCAGAAAGAAGGGTCGTAGTAATAGGATACGCGATCATATCCTCAAACGCGATTAAACTCAAGCCATACCCCGCCCCTCGTACCCTCACTGTTCACTAACTTCACTGTTAAAAATAGCGTTTGCTGTAAGATATTTGGATGGTTCCTCGGAAATTATTTCTGAGCTGTGCAGTGGCGACAACTCACGACAGAAAGTGAAGCTTAAAGGAAATTAATACGTCGGGACGCATTGAAAATCAAAATCTGTAAATAAAATGTTTTCGCAGGAGTTAACACATATCTTCAATCCACAGAGGCACGATATTAAGCTGTAAGATCATCCTCATATCCTTCATGGAGGAATCGCCACTGCTCACTTGTATTGTTAATGACACCATGCTACTCCAAATGTCCTCATTATCATGGTGATCATGGTGATAACATAAAGAAATAAACAATAATGAGCCATTGCTTCTACTTTTATGCAGGTCAACGACTTCTTATTAACATAAAAAAATAAAGAATAATGAGATATATTTTATGTTGGTCAAGCAGATCTTCCTTTCCGAAAAGCCTTCATCATCGTCATCGTCATCGTCGTCATCATCATCATATTTTCTTCTTCTTCTTCTTCTTCTTCTTCTTCTTCTTCTTCTTCTTCTTCTTATTGTACAGGAATTAGGACTGGTGACCTGTTCTGTTTTCAAAGATAATATCATCAACTAGCTGATTCTTGATCTGCCAACATTTCTCATCCTAACAGGTGTTTCGAAAGTTTCTATTACAACTCTATTTTTGATTTTGGATTTTTTCTGTCAGGTTGAAAATATCTAATTGTTGACTAATCTGTTCGTTTCTTATATGGTTTAACAACCAAAAGAATATTAGAAAGAAACGCTATTATAATGATAAATGACGCATTATCTTTAGTTGTATAGAATAATAGTACATTATGCAATGAGCCTATAATGATAGTAATTAAGAAGTTCGTATGAAAATTATGAAACTCGCTTGCGCTCGTTTCATAAACATCCATACTCGCTTCTTAATTACCATTATAGGCGAGTTTCATACGACTTTTTATGCTCGACCATATTTCTAACTTGAAATTACCGGTATTCAGATGTATTCATTTTATTTGTATCTGACAAGATCGGAAGTGACCTTGTTCTAGGTCGTGAATTGTGAGATGTATGCAGACGCGAAAGTATTGATTTTTTCCGAGGAACAATAATGTCATTGACCTTGACGCAGTCCCGTTAAACTTGATAATATTATAGTATTATAACCTTGATTATTGAATTCGACATTGAAAAACGAGATGACAAATTGAATTTATTTGAATATTATTTACAATTAACTCTAATTATTATAGTAACAGAACATAACCTTCTGCGACAAGATTGGATTTCCAACCTCCGTGACTTTTCACCAATTCTCTTTCGATTGCATATCCGAGAATAATCGATACTTGCGGTTTTATAACGGTACAAAGCTGACTTGTCATTGGCTGAACACATGTAAGCTGAGTTATCATTGGCTGAAGACCTGTACTTTAATGAGTAGGTGTACTTTAATGACATGCATTAAAGGACTGCTACCAGGTGTATAATTAGTACATTTCGGCATGGTCGAGCATAAATTAATTTATTCTTTCTCAAGGGTAGATTACAGCATGTTCTTCTTATGATGAATGTGCGACCTACAATTTTATAATATACTATCTAGTCCCCCCCGCCTTTCGTTTCATGCCTCAGCCCTCTCAGACTATTGGTAAATAGCCAGACTCATTATCAATAACTGATACCTAAACCCAAAGAACTTGAGGTTGACATTGCATACCATACAAAGTAGCCAGGGGACAGTTTATCTATATAATAATGACTCACTTCTTCCCTTAAGGGGTTAGGTACAGCTTACAGCAGTAACATTTTTGCAAATCTTCAACACTTTTTCCTCCACTACTTTATCTTGTACAATAATGAAAATTGGTATGTGTAAAGCACAATCCTTGTACTATTTGAAAAAATATATATATATATATATTTTACGATTTAAAAAAACTATTTATATATTTTTCGTTTTTCAAAATTCAAAACGGTGGCAGTTCACTGTGCAGTGATGAAGCGTTTCGCTCATAACTCATAAACTTGTTAACTTTTTCATGTTATCTCTCTCTTTTATTTTATTGCTGAAACTCATGTTTACAATATCATTCTCTTTCAACTATATTCCTTAATAAATAATAGTTTTTAAATTTTGTGTTAGAAGAAAATACTGATATTTGACCATTTTTAAAATGAATTTATTTTTTATCAGACAATCTATCAAAGGTAGAAAAGTGATTTTGCATCATATTGTAGATATGAGAGACATAAATACACACAAAAAAATTTCATCAGAGAATGTTGTTTTTTTTTTAGTTATGAGGGAAACGCTTCATCACTGCATAGTGAATTTTGAATTTTGAAAAAAAATATATAAATCATTTCTTTTAAATCGTAAACAATTTTTATCGTAAACCAGAAGGATAGTGTTTTACACATACTAATTTTCATTGCTGTAAAAAACACAGTAATGGAGGAAAAAATGTTGAATATTTCCAAAATTTCACTACTTTAAGCTGTACCTAATCCCTTAAGCAAGAAGCTGGCAAGGATGAAGACATGTTAACATTGTAGACCAATGATTATCGTCTGAATTTCAGGTATTAGAGTACACGCATTTTTTTGGGCGAAGCAATGCGGTGAAATTCCTGCCTCTGCACTTAAAGTTAGGACGGCCAAGGGATACAGTAACCAGCAGAGAGAGAGAGACAACATCTATTTTCGTCACATATTTCACTAGAGATTAAAACATGCCATTGATAGAGAGAATGGTTTATGGTGGAGGTCATGGAGAAGTGTCCGCCAGGCTTGTATATCACTCAAACCCTTTGCTGCTGCATGGAGGTGCTTGCTCGCCGGCATTCCCCAGCACATATTTCACGGGGAGGGTTGCTGTGTATATAAGGGGTCTCCGATATCGATGCCAGGATCATACCTCCCCCAAATTGCTTTGAAACAAGGCGATGTGTATAGAACAAGAGTACAATGATTACAACAATAGATAAAACCCGACGTCTATAAATATGCTCATGTTTTATGTATGTTTCAGTTCAGTTATCGAGAGAGAGTAAACTTTTCGATTATATCGCATTTTTAAATGTGGGCGTGAACTTTTTGTACCTCCATTAAATTAATTGAAACCTATGTAGATAACTCCGGATGGAGACACGAATATTTTCGTGGTATAGCAGTGAAAACGATGTCATGTTTAATTGATTCTGCTTCTGTACCATAAATAACTCATCTCTGTGTGAGCCGGTAAAGTATAATCTGTATTACCGGTATCAGTGATAGAATTCGTATTATTCAGTCTTGTATACGAACATAGTATGACGTGTACTTAGTAAAAGACATTAATATTGAGCCCATGTATCGTAACGATTTCCTTGTAACAATTCTCACTCACTCACTCACTCACTCACTCACTCACTCACTACGATTTCAACTTAGACCCACAGCCTGTAGTACAGGGACATCATTTTAATTTTATTAACATTTCTAATATTAACGTGGCTATACCTTTGGATTAACGGTTGAGAACCGGAAACACCGTTTGCTACTCCCTTCCGCGACCGGAGTTTGATGATACTGCGTAAAATACAAAGAAATTACTTTATAATGTATAGCAGGGAAGAAAAGTAATTCATCCATTTACGTAAACTAGGAAATATCGCTATTTTGAGTTTGATAATTTTCATTAGGTTTCTGTTTAATCAAATTACAGTACTGTATTAACAATAAGTGTTTTTACTCACGAACTGAGCTATCCATTCGGACGTATTCATTTATGCAGTGTATATTATACTGTCTACAGCACATCAGCATACAGTATGGAGAATGAAGTTAAATTGAAAAATAATCATAATATGGATATTTAAACTCATTTTTGAAAATTGTGGCCGTTGATTTCGATACAGGCTTCTGTTCTTTTGTGCGTATTATTGCACTATATACTATTGTACCTAATTACCAGTTTCGTCCTTCGTACTAGTAACACATGTTGAAATAATTCTGTACCTACTCTACAAAAGAGTATCTTACGTACTGTAAGTTCAATATTCACTTCTACCCGATCCCAAAAGATAAAATTACTCAGACATGCTATCTACTGTCCGTCCAAGTGGTTTCATCTCAGGGTCGTAGAAAGGGGAGGAATCACGTAACAGTTAATTACTTAGCGAGGCCCTTTTATTTAAGTTATTTAAGTTGCATAATATTACGTAGACGTCCAATTCATAACAGAAATTAATGTTTTCAGAAGTCGAGCTGGTTGGCGTAGTTGGTATAACGCTGGCCTTCTATGCCCGACAATAATTATTTAAAAATTCAAGGCTTTCATCATGTCATGTGGACCTACTACTGTTGTGAGAATTTAGATCATATTAGTAAAGTTATCAAAATATGATATTCGCCAGCGCTTATTTCTTAATCAGTACTCTCACGGCAAAACAAATGCGACAATAGTGTTGTTTTGAAGTCTGTGCTAACACAGCCATCAACGGTTAGACGATTTACGACTTATATTAGATAAGCTGATAAGTGATGAGAATATTGAGTGAGAAATACATGTGAGGCACTTGAGGTTGTAAGGGAGCGAAGAAAGCAATTATTTGTAAGGAGATAATTTTTTCTGGAAAAAAAAAATATAGATATATAACGGCGAATTTTTCCTCTCACGTCACTGTATTATGTTAATATACTTACAATAATAAATCTTTAAATCTGATATAAAGAAAATGCCCTCGCTTGACAGCTCGTGAACTAGGCTTCTAACTCATTTCAGTAACGCTCCCAACTAGCTGATACTTGCTCTCAACGTTTTCTAAGTAAACTGTATATAAATTTAAATTCAAGCTTAATTTATCCTATTTATTAACATTAATATGAATTTATATTGACATATAGCAAGCAAATGCTTTCAATGTAAAAACCTAAAAAAGTCCACACCTGTGGGGTAACGGTTAGCGCGTCTGACCGCGAAATCAAGTTCGATTCCTGGTCAGGACAAGTTACCTGGTTGAGGGTTTTTCCGGCGTTTTCCCTCAACCCAATATGAGCAAATGCTGGGTAACTTTCGGTGCTGGACTCCGGACTGATTTCACCGACATTATCACCTTCATCTCATTCAGACGCTAAATAACCTAAGCTGTTGATAAAGCGTCTTAAAATAACCTACTAAAAAAACTCACAATGTCTACTGCATGTAACTGGGACTAAAACATTTTCTTTAACATGTGTGTACCAATGGTCACAATAAAGTTTGACGAAGAATGAAAAAGTATTACTTTTAAATAATTAGTATCTACTACGTGAAATAAAATACTGGGTTCGTTTTTTGTTGCTTCGAAATTATTGCAATGTTTATATTTTCTTCAAATACTGTATTGAAATCATGTTAATAAATGATGCTTTACAAACCACTGCTTTGTGAATTATAACTGGGTAAGTCTAATGTTTCTTGTGTTAAATTGTCAAATATAGACACTGACAAAAACACTGTGTTTTTCTCCTTCTGCTAAGTATATTTATAATGTCCAAATGTCAATTTAATCTAACATTAGAAGCTCAGAATAGATTCCAGTACACCCCTTAAACTAAGAACGTGTGAATGACGCAATCTGCACAGACCGACGATCCCGCGCACATACACTGCTCATTCAGTATCTCATTTCTGGCATGCCTGCTCTACTGCGTGTTCATTTCAAAGTATGTCATAACGTCACTGTTGATGAGTCAGCGATTTGAAGCGAGTTTCAGCTTTTGTGTCAGAGAAGTTGCCTATTAATCCAGGCGTTCAATCTGAACTTGAGAACGACTACGGTATAACTTGAACGTCGTAGCAACAGATGGCAATCTGTACGGTCTGTGTGCTACTATAACCTCTTTCGAACTGTGTTTTGCGCGGCCAAGTCGTACGCAGGGTATTTGTTATCATCGGTTGCGTACGGCAACATTCCACAATACAAATCAAATGCTCCGTGTCCATGTTGACCGTCGAAGTTAATGTCAACAAATACGTAAGTAATCGTCTTAACCCACTCCACATATCCCGACAATAAGAAAAAACTCACCTCAGTACATGTTTCGAAACAGTTCACATTCCTGCCACTACCGGCGTTACCGTACGTATCGGTAAGTACTCTTCTGAATGAACGCCGTACTTGCTAGGTAACTTCTCTGGCACATAAGTAATACACCTCTGCGGAAGCGTAGGAAGATTGAATTCTCTAGGCTCATCGACTAGCCACATGACGGCATACAGCGAGCCATGACACACTTTGAATTGAACCCCAGTAGATATATGGTTGGTTGTGGTGTCGGTGATGGTTATTATTATAATGTTCCAGTGGTGACAGTAATCGGATTTAATGTCTGGACTACTTGTCTGCTGTGGCTTCACGTTTGGAGTTTGGAAATGGGCATTGATCAATTAAGTGATCAGTGGTTAGCCGATAGCTTCTGCTGAATATGAATATCAAATGTAATATTTTACACAGTGTCTCAGGATGTACTTCATATTAATCTCGACATTGTTGATTAAAAAACACATTTTTCTTAAAACCGTCAAAAACTTCTACTTCTCTAGTATATTTTTTTACGGAATCTAGCGGTTGTGTAACGCTTCAAAATTGTTCTCAGTAGTATTTTTAAAATAAAATCCGCTACAATTTAGTGTGCCTGGATGTCAAATTCAAGAAAAATTACTGTCAAATGACTCTCCACGCCAACTAGAGAAATTTTCAATAGCAAATAGGGAAAAATAGTGTGAACAGTACTTACAGATCACTGGCCATCTGGGTTAATTGTAGCTCCATACGTCTGTAAACCTTTTCGTAACGAAGGATGAAACTTTTCTGCGATGTTTATTTTATGTCGCAAGAAACTCATCTCCAAATACTCAGACTGAATATACGACGCATTTGTGTAACATAATTGCTGTTAAAATCTCTCTTCGTTTGGTCATACTGTAATTGCGCAACGTGAATGTTTGAATTAGTCATCTCAATTTTAAGTATACAACAATGCACAATAATCACATAATATTGTTATAAACAGGGGAATAAGTGAACATATTTGCTTGAGTAATACGCCAGTGAAATATAAAAATCTACATACATTTGGCATATCTCGAAGTGATATACAGGATGTTAAAATGTATCCAATATTTTAGGGGGTGATAGTATGCATAAAAACAAGAAAATAATGTCTAATAAACATGGGTCCTACCACACATACTTTCTGAGACCTGAATACGTGTTCATAGGAGGTGCTCAATGCGACGTCCTTTCATGGCAATGCATTTCTTTGCCTTACAATACAGCAGACTATCAGATAATCATACCTTAGTTGACTCGCCTGGCATGGAATAATGATACGTCGCAAGGAATACTGAAAACAAAAGCCTTGTTGCGGATAAGAGCGGGGTTCAGCAGAGCTGGTGTTGTGAATTTTCGTAATCAGCATGTGTAGGCTAATGAAAATCTCCATGCAGTTGAAGAAACAAGGCATCAACACTGATTATCAATGAACTTATGGGTAGGCGTTCTTGGCGATAGATTAAGGGCCATACATGCTACCACAGAGATTAACTGGGGTTCGTTATCAGGACTTTCTTATTAACGTATTGCCTACCTTGCTGGAGTATGTGCCATGTCAGCAAAGACTACAGATGTGGTTCATGCGTGATGCCACAGCAGCACATTTTTTCCGCAATGAGCGTGAACAGCTGACGCTATCATTTCAGGACTGCTGGATTGATTGGAGAGGCATCAGATATTGGCTTCCTCGTTTCTCAAAACTAAATTCCCTAAACATTTGGTTATCAAGAACAACCAGGTCAATTTCAAAGAGTGCGTGATTCCTTACGTCGGAGGGCAGAGGAATGCACTGCCAAGAATGGACGTCACATTGAGCACCTCCTATGAACATGTGTACAGATCTCAGAAAGTGTGTGTTGTATGACCCATGTTTATTGGATATTATTTTTTCGTTTTGATGCATACTATACTAAAAGCCAGGTTATGAACCGACTAAACCGGAAGCAACGTTCTGTTGCTCTCTTTCTGAGCTCTGTTGCCACACAGTGGCGCGAGATCCAAAGCGTGTTCAGCGTTTGTCACCGATATGTTTAAAATAACTATTGTATATAGTTCTCGATAGCACTATCAAAATATTAGTAATTAAAATTACTGCTTTTAAGAAAGCACGAGCTAATGACGCTGGTACGAAATGCGACTCGTAATGCACGTAGTACCACAGTCTAGACTGGGAAGTTTGGCTACACTGTCTCCGTGATTCCGTTGCCAGATTTTCGTTAGCAGACGACATTTTCACGTGAGGTCCAATGAAAAGCTCCGTTCTTCCTTTCCCCTCCAACCCCCCCACACTCAACGTGTCATCGCTGTACAGGATATCCCTCTAACCCGCACTTTCCTCTCGTCCTGCCAACTACTTCCTGTTTAGTCGGTTCATAACCTGGCTTTTAGTATAGCACCTCCTTAAATATCGGATACTTTTTTTAACACCCTGTGTACATTTGCGAAAAATTGGATCTTTTTAGCATAAATAGTATCTTAAGTTAACTTTCCATTGGGCCATATGTTATTATAGTTACCGTATAGAGAATTGTCTGTTCTTCCTAAATTGAGATAATTTATCCTGTCTGCTTTTCTGTGGCTTTCCTCTGGCGCTAAGATATTAGTCGTGATGAACCCAAACAGAAATAATTCCTGCACCTACATAATTGTCCCTCATCATATTTTATGTAGACATTTGTCTATGGCACACAACGATAATTTTCGGAAATGGGGGAAAAAGTGTTACAGAAATGATATATGTTGAAAAGGTAACATATTTTCCTTTTACCTGTTTGTAATTACTAATATCACCTTGATATGAAAATCAATGTGTTAACATGGTAACGAACAAGATTCTGTTTTTAAGAACATGGATTAAGGGTCTAAAGCACACTACACAGGAAGTTTTATAATATAATTTTTTTATTTTAAACCAAAATATTACTTCAAATCAATGTAGAACCTTCTGAATTCTTGTGGTAGCCTACATATTCAATAATCTTTATTAGATCATTTCTTTCTTTTTTTTTTTTGGTGTTGATAGGCAATGTGGAATTGTATAGCTGTGGCAATTTACGAGAAATGAAGACTGTTTAACATGACAGTACCTTCTCTGTATTTCCTGTAATGAAAGTACTGGTATACATTAAAATTAACTTTTTGAAAACCGAAGTGCGGTTAGACGTATTATGCTCGGTAATCAGCACTCCACATTAGTTGGTATTGCCGAGTGCTCGCGTCGATACAGATTGCAACTGGAGTCACCGTATGTGCTGGACTGATGCGTGTTACTATTATGGTGAATTTGGAAATAGTTTGCAATTCGAATGCAAATTGAAATCTGATTTTCGTTCCGCATGAACTAACACACAACATCAAATACGTTTCATGAGAACAAACTGTTCCCTTATATAGAGAAACGATGAAAGGCCGACCCATAAATGCGTGTTGAAAAGCCAAACTTGCGCTCTAATATGTCTGAGGTACTAACAGTTCAGTGTCGAATATTGGATGCCTGTCTCTTATGAACAATGATTTAAAAAAAATATTGCAAACATCTCGTTCTATTTGAGATAACTATATAGACGTTCAGCGGTTTACTTCTCTTGTTAAGTTTCATAGTAGAAATTACGAACTTCAAATAAGTTCGACTTTGATATATCTGCAACAGAGGAGTAGGAAATTGTAATTGCAGGAAAGTCGAATTGCCAGAAGAAAATCTGTTTTGAAACATTTCTTTTTTTATACAATAAATATAAAAGAATTTGTAGACTATTGATGTCCTATTTATTTAATAAGTAATTAGTTTTACTGAGGGACTGACTCACTCAATAATTACACTATGGAGGCATGGACATAATAGAGAGGTGGTATTACTCGACCAAGGCCAGTGGAGTCCTGCAACCCGGAGCCGTGGCGCTACTGCTCCTGCATTCGTAATACTGCATCGGGATAGTTCACATTACTCCCGCGGCTCCACTCGCCTCGGTCAAGTAATAAATATGATCCAGTTCATTCCTTCCACAATATTTCCAACGTGTTTATATTACATTAACTTGATTTCTCTTGCCCTTGGAGATATACAAAACTAATGCGGCATGCCATTACATTAAATATTTAAAATCAAGACAAATACTTAATACAGGCATTAATATGGCTTAGCACTCATTTAGAAGCTCTAGATCGCCTATACTGTTTGATCAGAACGAGTCTGTCTGTAATGGGATGAGTACTATTGATAAATAAACATAAAACAGTTATAAGATGATAGGCTGTTAGGCATGTGAGCGCAATATTTTTCATCAGGTTCATTTTAGAAAAAAAATGTTTGCATACATGCATGGATTCCAAGTTTGTCAGCATCTTAGCTGCAAAATTGCGTAAGTTAAAAGACTTGTCATTAGGTAATAATTTATAAAATATCTTGCCGGTTTTACCAGATATTTTAAAAAGGGTATATTGTTCTATATGACTCGCCTATGTGTTTGAAATATGATAAATAGATCGGACTGAATTTTCAATTACTAGTGAATGTGGGTTGGCTTTTCCATTAAAAAGTTATTCTTGTAGATTCTTGAAAACTTTCTTACTTTTAAACTTGCACAACAAATTACATTACATTAAAATTACACATTGCTTTATCGCATGTAACAACTACTTTATTAATATAAGCCGTTTTTAACAATCCGATTTTAAACTTTTCCTATAAGTTTATGTTCGTCAAAATCCTCCTTATGTTCAAGAGCGAAATGCAGTCTTATATAATGTTTTAGATCTCAACTGTACAGTTGGGGCATTAAACTTTACTTTTATTCATAATAACAAAATAGTTTTGCTCCTATGTTTCTTGGAAATTAAAATGAAACTTGCAATTAATTTGCTACATCCCACCACTTTACACAACCCTGATTAGAACACCGTAGTACAGTAGAGCGTCTCGTTTAGGCACAGTGAAAACGTAAACAAAGTGGAGGTAACATGTTGAAGGACGACGAGCCGCACGATAAACACGAAGGATGCACAAGGTTTTAGTTATAACATTTATGGCGGAGCATTAATTGAAATTATATATTATATAATATCACCGTCTTCTGTGGTAGAATTAATAAAACTACAGTATATTGGTCTGAAGTGACAATATTTCCTAAACATAATTATCCCTTCTCAAATTTCAATTTATTCAGGTACAGTACCTGTTATGTTGGTCATACAAAGAATGAAATTCATGACCGTAAAAAAACCTGCTTGAAAGCAACATCATATAAGTAACAAAATTTGATTTGTTATATTGAATTATTTCAAAGTTACAATTGCTTGTTTGTTAAAATGTGTACATGATAATGTTATGCAATTTGTGTTCTTTTGTTTTGTATGTTTTTGGAAAATAAAGGCTAATTTTAATTAATGCTCCGCCATAAATGTTGTAACTAAAACCTTGTGCATCCCTCGTGTTTACCGTACGGCTCGTCCTCCCCCCCTCCCACACGTTACCCCGCACTTTGTGTACGCTTTCACTGTGCCTAAACGAGACGCTGTACTGTACCGAGTTCAACCTCTGCTTACTGGATTACTCGTTGCACGAATGATTGCCGGCGGCCAGTAGGCGAACTAAAACATAAACACTGGATCGTATCGTATAGCGGAGCGTCAGTGCCTCTCTCGAAATCGGCAATCATTCGTGCAACGAGTAATATGCACACGCAGACAGGTAGAATATTAATGTGGAGGGAAAATGAAAGGGTAGTGTATACAGTGCCCGTGCGGGAACATAGTGCCCATGTCTGTACCAGGGCTTAGTAAAATTGCTTTTAGAGTATATAAATGTATTTTTTCTACGCTCTATTATTAATTTTTAAATCCATGATGAAGTGTGCAGAACATCTTCCCGCAAAATTATGTCTTACGCTTAGAAGAATATTGTCGTCGTCATCATTTTATTCAACTTCGTGATCTTTTCTGCTCAGTTCCACTAAGTACAGAGCTCAGGTTTACGTTTAAATTTTTCTTGTGTTTAGCTTGAGTTGAAAAACAGTTTCCCGACTGTTTTTCCGGCTGTTAACATTTCATTTTGCTACTGGCTTATAATTAATTTTCAATTCTCATTACATGTTCCCTACTTTCTTCATATAAATTCTTCAATTTTAAATATTCAAAACCACACACTTGTTTTTTTCATTGCTTAGACCTCACTTTCAACTGTTATGAAATGTACTGAATTTCTAAGGGACCAATATTTGTTTATTTATTATAAGTATAAAATAACATGCCAACAACCATAAGAAACCGGAAATAAGTCATAAACTCATAACATGCATTAGTTTTTTTTTTTTTTTTTTTTTGGTTTACAATCCCCAAACAGCACCAGATGTTTCCTGGAGGAAAGTGAAATCATGGTATATCTTAAAAACCTTACGTGATACGATGAAAGGAGATGCATTTTCGGATTCGTCGCACACCAAATCATAAGGGACACATTGTTTTAATTAAGAGAAAAATGCTTTTTGTTTAGTGTTATAGATGCATCGATGTTTATTACTAATTTGTAGATGCGTTCATATTGTATGAATGATTGAAGCTGTGTTAATATTTATTAATTTTAGATGTGTCTATGTTTGTTATTAATACTGTGCACAAAATGGATATCAATGAAACTTATACCTGATTCATTATCCCTCCACAACAAATTTCGTTTTCAAGTCTGACGTTTCTTGAAACCTAAAATGTATAGTCGTGTGGTAATTATCACTTCCTAACATCTCTTTACTTTTTCTTTCAATTTCATATTGCTTCATGAAGCTCATCTTACATTTATAGAAGCAATACTTGGTCATTAGCAAAAAGTATCACAGTAGGAAATAAAGAAGCATATAATGCATTACACTTCAGAGTTGATGACATCATTGAGGTACGAATCACTACTGCACAATCGTGTGAGAATTTTGTGGGCAGAATTTCTCTTATCCATGCTAGGTCGTATTGATACAGCAGTGACGTGGCTTGCAAACTGGCAAACTGATGAGGGACAATTGAGTCAATAGTAACAATCGCAAAGCCTGGTGTATGTATATTCGTGAATGTGTGTTTACTTGTGGCATTGTCTGGTTCCACTGAACCGAAACTAATTGAGGGAGATACTCCCTTCATTACTGAATGCCTTAATGGTTATATAAACAATGGCCTAGATGTAAAATGTGTGATACAAATCCATCTGATGTCATAATTCAGTCCTGTGTATGTAGTCATTGTATAACGATATTCTGCCCTCGTGTTAAAAATGGGAGGCAAAGGCTAATTGGGATTTTCGGTCTCTGATCGGGTCTAAAACCTTTACAGAACTGATATTTAACCCTTGCGGTGAATTTCGGTGAAGTCCGGAGAGCCAAATTAGTCAAATCCACTTTTCTCACCTCGAGCAACGGGAAGCTGCCGCATTTACCTTTAACAAGAGAAAAAAGAAATGGTAAACGGGAGAAGAGTTCGAGGCAGAAAAAGATATCAGGTGATAGACGACATTAAGGTATATGTATAGGCCGCGCCACCGTTTTTGGCATATGAAATAAGTAATGAGAACCTTAAGTGCGAGTGTCTTTCCTTTGTAGCAGTCTATGGGCAATAAAGCTGACAATTGTGATTGGCAGATTGTTGATGTGACGTGTATTTAGGAGGAGGTGGCAACAGAAACTCACTGACTGGACACTGTACTCAAGAACACACCGCAGGAAAGCTAACGTAGGGAAGTTAAGTGCGAGTATATAACTTTTGTCGCAGTTTGGGCAGCAAGACTGACACTGTGGTTGCCAGACTGCTGACGTGACGTGTATCGGAGGTGGTACCATTCTCAGCTACATTATGAATAGATGCTCGCAGACTGTGCATTATAGCTACTCAGGGACACGCGCCAGAAACACTGGCATCAGCAATAGCATATGGGGAGGAAAGATTGAAGAATGCTGGGTGAAAGACCTGTTCTTGGGCAACATAATGAATGAATGAATGAATGTTGAAAATGAGAGAGGCATAAAGACGTGACTTACCCCGAATGCAGTGTACTGTACCATATCCACGAATCTCTCTCATGCATGATGTGCCAACTGTTGCATTTGCCATGCATCATAAGAGGATTATGTCACAATGACAGTACGACCTTCATGAATCTGTTTCATTTTATGTTGGAAATGGGAGCTCCCCTATGAAAACTGCCTCAACAGGTCTCTACATATGAACTTAGGAGGATTTAAATGCGGATCTATGGCATGCAAACCAACGCTGTAGCGCTTCTATCAACAACGTATGCCAATCATTCAGAGTAGTAATACTCTCGGAATAATAATAAAATAGTGCATGGTGCTAAAGCCATTGCGAGACCAAGACCTACTAGCCGATTGTTGGCTCCAAGGGAAGTTTTACTTATTTCAGTTTTTCATTTTGTAGTGAGTCTTGTTTCAAATTTATGGAAAATTTAATTTTTATTTTATTTTCTTCGAGATTAAAGTTTTATTTAGGCTATGTTGTTATTTTCAATTGAACGTCGATGCTTGCAGTGATCACAACTTGTTTAAAATCACTGATTCTAGAGCCCGGATGTTTAGGCATTTATAACAGTTAAAATATGTAGGCAAAAAAGGCAATAAAAAGTAAAAAAGGCACAATAATCTTTAAAATAGGCATTATAAATTTTAAAAAGGAATAACATATTTTAGCAATAAATTTAAATTATATCGACGTAACTCACATATTTACTTCGTAGGTGACATATATTGATTTATAAAATATTTTTTTTCGTAATTGTCTTTTCACAAACCTTACATAACAAAACTGTCCCATCGGTTGAAAACACATGGGCACCAAATTCACTAACGTAAGCATGAAGTTTACTTTTTAATGGTTTACTAAATTTAGGCATTCTAGCTAACTAATTCTATACCACCAGACAATAAGTGATTGTTCCTCACTCAATTTTTTTATTTTACCTACAATAATAAACACGTGTAAACAATAAGATTTGAAAATATGAAAGGAAACAATTGGAAATTCTACGTGACAACTTCTATGAGAATGAGCTTAATATTTAAAATTATAAAACTGATTGTTGGTGCCTTGAAGACATGACAATATTATATTCGTAACTGTGGATTGTCGATCATTATTCATATTACGCCAATAGTATTAAAGCACGATTTTTAGCACATTAAGTACTGAAATAAATTACTTTTATTTACTACTGGTAGTAAAATTAGTCATTGTTTCAAATATTTAAATTTCACACACATTACATTACAATTAATTAGAACATTGCAGTAAACAAGAAATTTTAATTTTAAACGACAAAAAAAGGCATTTATTAGTAAGAAACACTTTAAAAGGGTAAAATAGACAAAATAAAATTTGGCTCTATCAATTTACTAGTTCATGCCCTTCGGTGCTTGATGAATTCTTTGGAACGATACAGTACATCATATGTATCTAAAGAAATAAGAAAAAATTATTAAAAAATTATCTGTGCACTCAGTTGAGACCGAATATTGAATAAATTTGAGTCCATTTGTTAATTTTTTTCTTTTGCTGTTATATGGAAACTTCCATCTTCGATTTCTTTTAAATTGTTGCAACACATTTTAGCGTGACGTCCTTCACAGGTAAATTTTCTGAGTTTTAATAATGTGAATCATAAAGTGTAATAGAAAATATAATTTAAAATGTAAATAAACCCCTCACGTAAGCATTTTATTCGCGTGAACGTTGAAATAATTGAATGTAGTGAAGCACAAGCTGTTTCCGCTAGGATCCTGAATACTGAATTACGCGTAATATCAGGACTGTAGTGTTATATCAGGTCTTTGTGATTCCAGAAGGACACCCAGAAGAATCAAGGATTACAACTGGTTCACTAGACAGACTTCTGTGTCTGACGGATTTGAGAAAAAGAACTTGGACAGCTACTATGTTAAGTAATGCCTAACAGAAAGCCTACAATGTAACGTATCACATGAAAAGGAAATTTATCCCACAAACCCCTCAAAATGTCCACATCTATTATGGAAATCAAGAACTACATATTGTATACTGGATGTTCATTTCAAAGTGTGTCATGACGTCACTGTTGTTGGGTCACCGATTTGAAGCGAGTTTCAGCTTAAATGTTAGAGAAGTTGCCTATTATTTAAGGCGTTCTTCAATCTGAACTTGAGAACGTGTACGGTATAACTTGAACGTCGTAGCAACAGATGGCGGTCTGTACGGTCTGTGTGCTACCATAACCTCTTTCGAACTGTGTTTTGCGCCAGCAAGTCGTACGCAGGGTATTTGTTATCATCGGTTGCGTACGATAACATTACACAACACAAATCAAATGCTCCGTGTCCATGTTGACCGTCGAAGTTAATGTCAACAAATACGTAAGTAATCGTCTTAACCCTCTCCCCATATCCCGACAGTACGTATTTCCAAACAGTTCACATTCCTGCCACTACCGGCGTTACCGTACGTATCGGCACGTACTCTTCAGAATGAACGCCGTACTTGCTAGCCAACTTCTCTGCCTCTTAGATTATACACCTGAGCTGCGGAAGTGTAGGAAGATTGAATTCTCTAGGCTCATCAGCTAGCCACATGACGGCATACAGCGAGCCAAGACACATTTTGAACTGAACACCCAGTAGTGTCAATTAATATAGTTGATAGACAGATGGTCGGTGGCGTCATATTTTCTTTTCGCATGAATCTCTTCCTGGCATGTATCCAGATTCTAGAATGTAGATGGATACTCATTCAGAGGTACTCAGGTAATGCAGAATATTGATATATATACAAGAGTTTTATACATTGCAAGGAGGTTTCATCATGGTGCGAAAAGGTATGAGTGGCAGAAAAATTGATATTGTTTGATTAGATGATCATTGCGAGCAAACCGTAATATTAAACCGTATCCACTCTTAAGATGATCCGCCCCATAAAAAAAAAACCATGTGACCAGCTCGCGTTTCATTGGTTATGACACCGAAGCAAAATGTATAAGCAATAATCACGCGAGAAAATGAATTAAAAATATGTCCCCTGAATATTGATTTATTGATATAGTTCACAAGTACAAAACTTAATAATATAACAAAAGATCTATAAACAAATGTAGTTCTACATACTAAATATACAATTTCCTAGACTCATTATTTTATCGCAAATCTCAATAATTTATTGGTTCAAACTTGCACTTACGTCTGGTTTTAGTGCATGTTTAAACCAATCGTGATAACCATTAAGACATTAAACCTTATTTTATCTGCTCCTTTTCACAATTTAATTGTAATTATTTAGGTCTTATTTTAATAATAACTTATTATTCCAATTAGGTGATCAGATGTCTACATACTGTAAGTCATGAACCTGAATTAGCTGACTCGATACATTCTATATGTAGGTTGTCTTTATTTCTTACAATATTTCCTTGTCAGCAGAAACGTTTGCGTAACTTCAATGAAGACTACCGCATACCTGCTTAAAAGCAAACTTGACAAGTTTCTTACATAATCAACCTCAATTTAGTTTCATTATTGTGTCGCATGTACTCATTATCAATTCATTACTATTATAATGCCTACTAAATTTATTATAAATGCATTATTATTGAAATTAAGACATATTAGTAAAGCAATTTATAAAGTCAAAATTATCTTCTGAACCTTTACTAAATAATATAGCTATCTGAATACATTAATAACTGCCTTAATTCTCTATTTTCAATTTTTATTATTTTAAAACCTTGACGTAATTATATCTTATTTTCAAAACCTGTCTGCTTATCTAATTTAATTAATAATAAGTGTTTCTAATTTTAGGAAAATTTAGTCTTTGCTGATGCCTATCTCTTAGTAGGCAGTTTCGTTCAGTATCTATAGTTTTGATTGAATCTACTTTATTTCTGATAGAGTTTCTATTTGTCAATTTACCTCCTAATAACTGCTCGTCACCTTCTCCTACTCCATCGGTCGGTAACGCACAGTTCCTCCATATGGTAGCACTTCCTCTCGCGCACCCCGGACTACCAACGGCATGTGGCATTCTTATTAATTCATCTTCACTTGCGCTGACTTTGCCGGTTGATCCACAATCGCTTCTCCTTGTTGAGTTTTCACTTGCGCGCCTCAGCTCCTCAAACAGCATCTTCACTGGTTCCAGCATCTCCTTCCATACTAATGTCCCCTGAATATACTTGTTACTCTTCCGTAATTGAAATAATAATATCCAAACATAGAAATGATTATAAAATGTACCTAATCACTCTGAGCTCAATAATTACAATTTAAAATAGTTTATTGCATAAGCATGACGCATTTGAGGGCGGCAGCACTTCAGTCGCTTCTGAAGCAACAAAATGACTGAAGGTGCTGAGTCTTCTGTTGCTGTGTCGCCAACTAAATTTGTAAAACATAAGTCAGGCAAACCTTTGTCTATTGGCCGAAAAACAATTATTTTAAATGTATTTCACAAGATCAGTGAAAATATCCAGAAATTCCGATAAAAGAGATAGTGAATTTAACGTCTGAATTTACCGGTGTGTCGTGTACAAGCATTAATAGTGCTCGGAAAGAAAAAACAAAAAACTGATAAGGTTGTAACTCCCAATATATTTTATTCATAACTCTTTAAAAAGAGTACATGAACTTAAACACACAATGAAAAGGATATGAATAACATTGGCAACAATCACTTCAAATTTAATCAACGGTCTGCCAACGGAAAAAAGGACAGTTTTTCAATAAGTCTCACAATGCGATCATAGCACTTTTTTCAATGTTATGCCCTGTCACCGTGTATAATTGATGGTTAAACTACTAATTGTTCTGCTAAAACTTACTAACTTATCAACATTATGAACAGTAACTAATTCTACGTAGAGTATGTATTTGTATTTTACTTCGTTTATTACGCTAATATACTGCGTACCATACTTATATCACATGCCATAATTATGTACTTCACACGTGCTCCCTGTCAATGTGACAGTAATTGCGGCGCGAATGTCGGAAGGATACAATTGGGGTTTGTTTATATTACGATCACTTTAAGAGTGGATGGACTTATAGTGTCATATTGCAACCTGTTTTACTTCATATTGCTGAAGAATATGTTCCTGAATTTATCTTTATGCATGATAATGCCAGGCCACATTGAAATTGTTGAGTTATGGTTTACTTCTGTTAAAAATAACATTTTAAGGTAAAAGTTTCAATACTTAACTTCTGTCTTATTTGTTTCAGGGTTTCTAAAAACTGTTCGACGGAGATATCCTGACGCCAACACGACCAGGATCCGTGAGTTATATATTTAAAATTTCTCTTGACGTTATGTTACTAGAACTTTTTTCTATATCTATTTTCATATCTGTGGATGTAACCAACCCAATATATTATTAACGTAATGTGATTTTGACTTAGAACTGCTAATAGTTGAGATGGAATATACGTATTTAGTTTCAATTCAGTAGTGAAAGATTTGAAATTACAACGAAATTAAAATTGGCTGTTTTTATACTTTTTCTGTGGTTTAGAGTTACTAGCTTCATGTAGTATTAGAAAAATATTGTTTAATAAGTAATTTTTTGTGAGGAAATAAGAAGAATACGTTGTTTGCAAATATTTAATTTTTGTTAATCATTGCATATATTTTCTTACAAAGCTGAAAACCTTAAACAAGTGAATTTAATTTTTATAAATAAGAGAGCGAATTGAAGAGCCTTTTGTTAGAGAATATTTACTAAGACACTTACGTATTTTAGGAGTCATTATAGGCGAAGATGGAGAGTTTACCTTGAGTGGAGGCTCAGTAGGATGATGAAATAAGCCAATTCACAAATAGGTATATTCTCAACACTAGCATAAAAATCACAAATACATACCTAATGATACAGAATTAAAACATAATCATTGATTATACGCTTTGAAACCTATACAATGTCGATTTTTCTTAACAAGATCCTGATATCCTTGTGCAAACTATGCAATCACTGATTCTGTAAGATGATTAACATTTTCCACTCGACCTTTTTTTTATCTCTTATATGGCGACTAGTTGTATGTATAATTTTGTCACCCACAATAATAGCAGATGCATCACGTCTTAACATTATATCTGTAGTATAAACACGTTGTTCTTTATATTCCGGACGATTTTTATGATAATGTTTTAATAATATATATTTAGTATACTTTTCAATTTGAAAAACATTAAAATCGGTATCTGTAGGAGGCCTATTAGTATAAGTTATTCTTCTTTACACTGAACAACACATTTTTACTTTTTGTCTTGCTCCGAAATAAAAATAGGTGAATATTACTAATATGTGTGCCCTAAATCTGATTTTAAAATCCAAATTGCCCCATCACGTACCATTTTCCGGGGAAAATGAATTGAATTTTTTAATGACAAAACTTATTTGATTTTAATTTTTCCCTACTACTGATAAAATTACAACATACTAGGGATTCAAAATGTCTCACAATACTTCAAAAATGTGTACTGGATACAAAACTGAAGTTACATAGTTGAAAACTCAATAATAAAAATATTTCATGCGTATAATGAGAAAATTCTCGGAATTTGAATTTACATTTAAAATAATTTTCTGGATGATTTCTGTTCATAACTAGACCCGTGACTATGTTTTACTAGGAACCAACAATAGTCTGCAAGTATGCTGGATGATGATCTTTCTTTATATCGCTTTTCCAGTTCAGATATTTCTTGATGAAATCTTTCCCCATGCTCGTCGCTTATCATTCCTAAATTAGGAGCAAAGAAATCCAAATGAGAATTAAAAAGTGTAATTTGAGAGACATATTACATTCCAGTTTGTCATAATATGCATTTAACATAGTTTCCACAACAAGTTCTATGTAGTTCTCTGCCCTAGAATTTCTAAGGGAATTTGAGCAAACGTCTTTGAAAGCGCGCCATGCCAATCTTTCTATAACGGAAAGTTTTTCCTCAAACAAAGGATCAGCCATAACTTTTTGAATTAGTGGACCGATGAAAATGCTCTCTTTTAATTTACCTTAACTCAAACTGGTAAACTTTTCCTTTAAATACTGAAAACCACACCATTGTTAGTTTATTTTATAGATCTAAGTTTGAATTGTTATGAAATTTACTTAATAGAAGAGACCAATATCTGTTTATATATTAGAAGTACAAAAGAATATGCCAACAACCGTAAGAAGCCGGAAGTAAGTCATAAACTCATAAAACGCATTAGCTTTTGTTTCGGTTTATACTCCCAACCCGCGCCAGATGTTTCCTAGGGAAGCGCTTATCGAAAAGTGAAATCATAGTATTTCTTAAAAACCTTACGTGGTACTAAGAAAAGAGATGCATTTTCCGGTTCAGCGCACATAAAACCATAAGGGACACATTGTTTTAAGTCGGAGTAAAATTCTTGTTCTTTAGTGTTATTAATAGCAGGTTTCCTTCCACTTCGTTCCATACTAAAGAAAAGAGATATATATTTCTTGAACCCATTATCAAATTAAGTGAACTGTATGAATTCTCTATAAAAAATGTTTCAGAAGGGAAGTTTTCAACCAATCAGAGAGAGAACATGGCAAGATAGCACAGCATTTTTCCTACATTCAACATCTACGAGAATCGTATTAGATTTTTCAGCATTGAAAAATAAGATCTCTTTTACATCCTGTTCTTTTCAGTTGAAAAATGCTTCCAATTTTGAGTGTGACAGGAGGAGCTAAAATATCCACGAATTCAGTTATCTTGGTATAAGGTTGGTGGAAAAGAATGTGTCACTTGACCTTAAGACAATAACAAAAAAAAACTGTCATATTACATTGATAACAACTGGATCTCTTAAGGAAGTTCGTAGTGCAAGATGTCCTTTAACATTTCGGACCTCAGAAAACATTTCACCAGTGAACGAAACGTTAAATATTTTCTTTAGTTAGGAATGTTGGAGGGCGTTTTCTCTACGAACGCTTTAAGAGAGCCAGTTGTTATTAATTTATGACGACAACTTATTTTGTTATCATGGGGTCGAGTAAAGCATGAATGCCTCAATTCTGTTTTCTACCAAGACAGCTTAAATTTCAAATCTCATATCTTACGACTATTTTAACTCTTTGTTGCACACACAAACCTGGAAGGACCTTTCACCTGAAGAAAGTAAAAATATTAAACTACATATATTTGATATTCAATTGTTTTTTGAAGCATTGATTTATCACAATAAATAATATTATTTGAATTTTTAAAACGAGAATTAATCATGAATGCGAACGTGTGTGGCGTTTCTGTTCTTTTATTTTTTATTTCTATTAGCATAACTTAAAAAATGCGTCAATTTTTATGTCACTCGTAATTGAATCAATTTCTGATTACCTCATTTCATGACAACACAAGTATATAATAACTTTTGTTTGTTAGCTGCATGTACTTGAAATAAAACATCTGGTCTGGGTTGTACTATGTATTCTAAATAACAATAACCAATAATCGATAATTTTATTATCGATATAAATGAAATCTCATTTGTTACAGCACAAACTCAGTTATTAAAGTTAATGAAAAATTTTATTCACATATTTTAACTAAACTTTGTTTATAAGCAGGACAATAGAAAATAAATGTGTCATTTTGTTAATAAATACATAAAAAGTGCACGAACATGATGTGATTGTAAAGTTAATGAAAACCTTTCGTTGTAGACTTACTTTGCCTATAGACCCTATATAGGAAATTCCAACAAAAGCCTCAAAAATAGCGTTTGTTTAATTTATTATTAACTGTTCGTGAACGGTTACTCAACATGTGCAGTCTAGGCTTTCTAGACCGAAGACCTGTTTTTAAATTCCGGAGGATATAAGTAAAATTTTTGGGGATTGTGTTTACTAGCAGGTTTTCATGAGATACTCCAGTTTTTCTTGCTAGAATTAACGACTATCCAGTAATCGTCGTCATCCTGGTGCTCCACATATCCACCTCGTGTGATAAACCGCTGGTAAATTTGACGTCAGAGACATGGCACAATTCTGGCGCGTTACTCTCTCATGGAGACTCTTGAATTATTGGCTAGGAATCAATTCACTGAAAAACAAATTTTTACTTTCTGTCTTGCTCCGAAATAAAAATAGCTGAATACTACTAATATGTGTGGCCAAAATCTGAATTTAAAATCCAAATAGCCCCATCACGTACTATTTTCCGGGGAAAATAATTTGATTTTTTAATGAAAAAAAAACTACTTTTTAATTTTTCAATGCTACTGGTCAATTTACAATACACTTGGGATGCAAAATGCCCCATAATACTTTAAAAATGGGTACTGAATACAAAAATAGTGTTACATAGTTTAAAACACAACAATAAAAACATTCAATGCGTATAATGAAAAAATCTCAGAATTTGAACTTAAATTTAAGACTTTTCTGGATGGCTTCCGTTTATAACTAGACCAGGGACTGCCTTTCATAAGGAACCAACAATAATCTGCAAGCATGCTGGATGATAATCTTGCTGTATATCTCCTTTCAATTTCAGATAGGCCTATTTCTTGATGTAATCTTTACCCATGCTCGTCGCTTACCGCTCCAAGGCTAGGAGGAAAGAAATCCAAATTTTAGTGTAAAAAGTGTATTTTGAGAGACATATTTTACGCCATTTTTTCGTATGGAGTTGACATGATATCCACAACAATTTCTATGTAGTTGTCTGCCCTAGAATTTCCAAGGTAATTTGAGAAAACATCTTTGAAAGCGCTTTATGTCATTTTGTGTGTAACGAAAAACTTTTCTTCAAATAAAGAGTCGGCCATAACTTTGTGAATTTGTGGACTGATAAAAATGCTCTCTTTTAATTTGCCTTCACTCAAAATGGTAAACTTTTCTTTTAAATACTGAAAACCACATGCTTGTTTGTTCATTGTGTAGACCTCACTTTGAACTGTTATGAAATGTACTAAATTTCGAAGGGACCAATATTTGTTTATTTATTATAAGTACAAAAGAACATGCCAACAACCATAAGAAACCGGAAATAAGCTCTAAACTCATAAAATTCATTAGCTTTTGTTTTGGTTTACAACCCACAACCCGCGCCAGATGTTTCCTAGGGGAGCGCTTATCGAAAAGTGAAGTTATAGTATATCTTAAAAACCTTACATGATACGAAGAAAAGAGATGTATTTTCGGATTCGGCGTACCCTAAACCATAAGCGACACATTGGTTTAAGTCGGAGCAAAATTCTTGTTATATATTGGTCATTGCAGAAAAATTATTGTTGAAGAATACTTTAATAATAGTCTTCGCGGGTGGTTGGCTTTAGGTGGAGATAGAGGTCTGGATGAGAGTTGTTCAGTGGGTAAGCAAATATGTTTATATGTTTATTTAAACATGTGAGAGAAAGTTTAGTGAATTTAGAAGAAATATATAATGGCCCATTTACAATGAAAATTAAACATAACCGTAACATAATCACAAAAGTTTGCGCCCAGGCTACCAAATGAGATCATTAACAATGATTCACATAAACATTGACATAAACATTACCGTAAGACGTTAACATGAAAGTTTGCAAACTCCAAACTTTCATGCTTATGGTTACGTGATTTGCAAACAGAACACAATCGTGGAGCGCTGAAGTATACGACAAAATATGAGGAAATGGCGTCGTTGTCATGTTTCCATGGTTACCAAGTATGTTTGCGGTTATGTTTAAGTTCCCATCGTGAATGATCGTGATTTTACCGTAACGTTTATATTCTTAAGTTAACGCTTATGTTATGTTTAATTTTCATTGTGAATGAGGCTTAAAACTTCATCCGTAAAAGCATTACGAGTGAAACGATTGAGTTAGAAAATGGGCCACAGTCCGTGAAGTTTCACTTGGATAGGTCATAAAAGGAGATGACAATAGTAGCTACGTATCTTTAAAGTCTTATTATGATAACGGGGGCGGGGGGGAACTAACACCTTTGCGAGGAGACAGGCGCTATCTGTGGCGGAATTTGTCACCGGATCACTGCATTCTAGGTTCATTTTTAATTTCCTTTTATACTTCTAATTTAGAAGTTATGAAAGAAGGAAACTTAGGCTGGGCGCACGCTTATCTAGCAAAACTGCTTTAAGCCAAAACATTTTTGCTTAAACATGCTCAAAGATGTTTTTTCAATGATTAATATAGCAATGCGCACACTTGTCTAGTACGATATGAAAAGTTGTACAGCATGTTTAAGCAAGTTTAAGCGTGATTGAGCAAAGTGCAAGAACGATGTACAGCATGATACAGCAAGTTTGAGCAGAATTGGGATTGCTCGTCGCACAAACACTGACCATTGTTTGAAGACAAAACATTTCGTTATGCGCAAGCGCTTGGAATATGCAGAGCAGAGGCCAGAGGCCAAAGGGGTCAGGTACAGCTGATAAAGATGTGAGATGTCACTCCTGTAGGAGCATGAGGAAGAGTAATCTACCAGTCTGCCAGGTAAAACAAATAATCAGTGCTCTGTGTTTATGACAGTAGAGACGATAAAATGCCAATACGAATACGAAGTCGAAATAAATATTAACTTAACGTATCGGTAGTTTACTGTTCTGGATGTGTGCTGAGTGGACATCTAATCGTGCATGTATTAAAATCTTCCTATTATTTTTTCAATTAGCAGACCTACATAATCCGCGAAAAAAATATTTTCATTTCTTTAAGGCCGAGCCCCGCCCGAACTCGACAGGCATAGTGAATTTCAACCCAAGTCCATCCAGTGCCATAACACTACAACCACATCATCCTCTATCGCTATTGTAAGACTTATTAATTATTTATTTTATATTTCTGCTTCTAGTCTGCCATGACTCTAATGTTCTCGGAAAAATTAAACGTTTTCTGTTTCTAGCAAAAATATTTTAAAGCAAAATGGTTTTTGGGGGAAAAAAATTGTTTTCGGTTACAGCAAAAAAGTTTATGCTTTAAGCAAACACGTTTCTGCTTAAAGCAGTTTTGCTAGATAAGTGTGCGCCCAGCCTTAATAGACGATTGGTGGACAGATCTTGTAGAATGGTACTACTCTGTTAGAAGATATAAACTCTACTAGGATATTTAACAGTAGGCTAATTCGGTACGGATATTTCGGCGTAAATACTTTTTGTAAGCATATAAGATTTTGGACTTGCAGTCTATCTCTTTGCATACAACTATTCCTCATGAACTGTTCGATGGATTTTATTCTTATTTAGCACTTTCGAGTCAATTCAACTTAGAATACATATTTTATTAATATAGAATAAAAGGGGGCTTTTATTTTGAATCAAAGACACACACAATGACACACTAGTACAAATGAAAGTGAGCTGTTTTCCTTGTCTTTTTTATTACATCCAATAAACAGGAAAATACAACTTTGAAATTAGTGTTGGCTGAAAAATCTAATCTAATTAGTTATATGAAGTTGAAATGGTATAAACTGTTCTTTTTATGAAACAGTTTCGACTGTAACTGTTTCAAGAACGAAGCTGTTCCAAAATAACAGTTTCAAAAATACAGTTTCATAATAATATGTTTATAACATCAGTGCCAACTGTTCCAATGTTCCAAGTGTTTCAACTTCTCATCTGCTTCAGGAACAGGTTTCGAAGTCCTTGAATCGTCTTTAAATCAGCTGTTCAGTATATTATGACGACGAAAGTCATTTCTCGTAGGTTACTGTTAAAGAGTGCAGTAAATAACTACAATTTCAACATGAATCGATTTTATTAAAAATAACGCATATAAACCAAGGAGAGTTTAATAACGATAAAACATTAGCCGATAATATTTTCGCGGTATATTAATAATTGACAATATGTTTGGGCACCATAAACATATTCTCCATCAATGGGCGGCTAGTAATAATAAAATTAGTAACAGATTTATTAGGGAATTTGATTCGTACAATTAAATTACGTTGTCCTCCGTAGGCTACTGTTGCACGAAGGCAGTGTGGAACATCGATATTTTATCTTATTTCGATTGGAGGTCGATGATAGGACTACACGTGGTCTTTGAAGACAGCAAAATAACAGGGAAGCTGTTTAAAAATTGAACTATTTTTCTCTTGGAACCACGTGGGACGTTGAAGAGATCACTATAGCAGTGCAACACTCTTGGAACAGTTGGAGCAGGTTATTTCACGAAACTGTTTCGATACGAAATATTTTAAGTTGTGAAACAGTTTCAAAAAAAACTGTTCCAGCTTTTTTTTTATCCATCTGTAATATCAAGTATTATGTTTTCTCTTTGCAATATCTGTAACAGCTTTTACCTACTTGGATCAGAAGCAAGTAATGGAAAGGTTCTAATTGTTAAAATATTACCGGTCGATAGGTGTAAGCATCATTGTTATGCGAGAGCGAATCGCTGAAGTAACGTTTAGAATGGAAAGGGAGGTATAGGCTATGTTTAGTCTGATTAAATCACTAATATCCTAAATGCAAATTTTAAATTTATATAGAACAGTAAATTATATACGATTAGAGGAGACAGGAATTAAATCTCTGATACCTCCTGCGAGATACAGAATAATACCTATTAGCTTAAAAAAGGTAAAGAAATAAGACGAGAGCTAAAAAAAGGAAAATTAAATTAAAAATAAATAGATATTAGCAAACCTCTTTAAACCACGTAATGTGAATGAGTCCCATCACAATGCCTAAATCTTAGGGTAATTACTATCCTCAAGGTATAAAATCTATTGGACGACGAGTGAAGCGCTAGAAACTTAAATTTCTCTCATAAGAATCTTGGAGACTGAACAGGCCATACTTAGAGTTATACTTATTTACTTACTTTTAAGGAACCCGGAGGTTCATTGCCGCCCTCACATAAGCTCGCCATTGGTCCCTATCCTGAGCAAGATTAATCCAGTCCCTACCATCATATCTCACCTCCCTCAAATCCATTTTAATATTATTTTCCCATCTACGTCTCGGCCTTCCCAAAGGTCTTTTCCCCTCTGGCCTCCCAACTAACGTTCTATATGCATTTCTGGATTCGCCCATACGTGCTACATGCCCAGCCCATCTCAAACGTCTGGATTTAATGTTCCTAATTATGTCAGGTGAAGGATACAATGCATACTTAGTTATGCGTGAAGTTATTGGTGGTTATTATTTTAAATGGAAAATAGAATATATATCAATATTCTGTAAATTTATAAATAATTATTTACATAAATTATACTGCTAAATTTGTAAATAAAGTAAAACACCGTTACTTTTGTGATTACAAGGAATGCATTTCGTGTGCAATCCAGAAAACAGAGATGAACTTTTTGTAGTTGAGTGCATATTCAATGACTTCATTTGCATGTTATTTTTATAATAGATATTTGAAGAATATTAGCTAAAACATTAAAATTATTCGCACCCTGATAAAGAGATTGAGTATTTTTTGCGAAACACTTAAAATATGAGGACTTACTGATAACTTATGTGTGATCTTCGTAATACTAATTTCTTTCTGCAGATTTAAATGCCGTCGCTTCGGTCATCTCGCATTCACAACTAATTACAAATTTATCGATGATTGAAGAACATACCTATCTGTACTCTAGCAAATATTTTCGTAGACAATTTGCATGTTTTACATTCTTCATAACATCCGCTACAGACGAAGATGATTTACTTTCAGGTGTAGGCCTTATTAATAGTATAGACCGTATAGGTCAGTTTCTATCTGATGCTTTTCCAATTAACTGCGAGCTAAAGCAAGGAGATGCACTGTCACCTTTACATTTTAACTTCGCTTTAGAATATGCCATTAGAAAAGTTCAGGATAACAGGCAGGGTTTGGAATTGAACGGGTTACATCAGCTACTTGTCTATGCGGATGATGTGAATATGTTAGGAGAAAATCCACAAACGATTAGGGAAAACACGGAAATTTTACTTGAAGCAAGTAAAGCTATCGGTCTGGAAGTAAATCCCGAAAAGACAAAGTATATGATTATGTCTCGTGACCAGAATATTGTACGAAATGGAAATATAAAAATTGGAGATTTATCCTTGGAAGGGGTGGAAAAATTCAAATATCTTGGAGCAACAGTAACAAATATAAATGACACTCGGGAGGAAATTAAACGCAGAAGAAATATGGGAAATGCCTGTTACTATTCGGTTGAGAAGCTTTTATCGTCTAGTCTGCTGTCAAAAAATCTGAAAGTTAGAATTTATAAGACAGTTATATTACCGGTTGTTCTGTATGGTTGTGAAACTTGGACTCTCACTCTGAGAGAGGAACATAGGTTAAGGGTGTTTGAGAATAAGATGCTTAGGGAAATATTTGGGGCTAAGAGGGATGAAGTTACAGGAGAATGGAGAAAGTTACACAACGCAGAACTGCACGCATTGTATTCTTAACCTGACATAATTAGGAACATTAAACCCAGACGTTTGAGATGGGAGGGCATGTAGCACGTATGGGCGAATCCAGAAATGCATATAGAGTGTTAGTTGGGAGACCGGAGGAAAAAAGACCTTTGGGGAGGCCGAGACGTAGATGTGAGGATAATATTAAAATGGATTTGAAGGAGGTGGGATGTGATGATAGAGACTGGATTAATCTTGCACAGGATAGGGACCGATGGCGGGCTTATGTGAGGGCGGCAATGAACCTTCGGGTTCCTTAGAAGCCATTCGTAAGTAAGTAAGTATTAATTTCCCTGAAATACTTGTGATCTTCCATAATAATTCTTATGTAATGTGAGTACACACGATATCACTTTGCACACTGCTATTTTATTGTGAAGCAAAATATTAATAGAAAACTGCATGCATCGAAGAATAAATAATGTACTGCTGTTCTTACACAATTAGATAAAGTTTTCAATGAACAAATGCTAAAATTTCATTCATATCTGATCGTTAGTTCCCTGTATATCTGAATACTTCCACTGAAAACTGTATACTTTTTTATTTTAGTAGGTTATTTTTCAATGCTTCATCAACATCTTAGATTATTTAGCGTCTGAATGAGATGAAGGTGATAATGCCGGTAAAATGAGTCCTGGGTCCAGCACCGAAAGTTAGCCAGCACTTGCTCATATTGGATTGAGGGGAAAACCCGGAAAAAACCTCAACCAGTTAACTTGCCCCGAACGGGAATCGAACCCAGGCCACCTGGTTTCGCAGCCAGACGCGCTAGCCTATACTCCACATGTACGGACAACAGTATCCTTCAAAGTGAAGTTGATGTAGACTGAAAATAAAGAAATATAGTGGATTTCACAGAATTAGAATAACGTCAATGTGTTTGGTTTCTTTCCTACTACTTTTAAAACTAATGACGAGATGAACTGAAAGAGAGTGTTCTTTTTACACATTGCCGTGTAAAATTAACTTCTTTGATATACTTCATTTTGTGCAATAAGCTTGTTTAGCTATAGGTAGATTATGAAGAACTGAATATCTCCTTTCATGTTTCATCTTGTCAGACCTCTGCAGTTCTCAGAAACGTTCGTTATAATGATGAATTCTTGTTGTACATATATTTAACTTCATAAAGATCTGTTACGATACTAAAAAATTTGATTTCATGCTCTCAGGTTTCTTATTACAGTCAAGATTATGTCAGTCTTAACAAAAATAAGTTCCTATATACTACATCCTATTGAAATTAGGAACTAGTTATTTAACATTGATGCAACTAACAGCATAAACACTCAGTCTAATGAAAATATTTAGCTGGAATGTTGAGAAAAAGTTATACAGGATATGAAAATCGTAGTACAGAGATGGGCATTTTCTCTCTCGAAGAGCGAACATTACTTCTGCTACTAACACTTAACTAAATGAACACACGTGCGTGTCCTTCAGTTGTTGGAGAGCAATTGAATACTGAAAGGCCAGCGGCGCCGGTACGAATTCTCGTTGTATGTAGTTACCAATGACGTACTAAATATCTGAATCGTTATTTTAATAGTGAATGGGAGAAGGAACATTTTTTTTTCTCTTAAGTGATGGGAAGACAGAATGCTTAATACGCCCAGTCTTGATTGGATGTATATACTGCATTTTGCGCCAGAGAGATTCAATTCACCAAAACCACCTTGACGTGTTCTTTGAATATGTTTTCTTAACGCAAAATACATGCATTGCATAGACCTATTTAATCTGGTTAGGCACATTAAGGACTGTGCCTTTCGTTCACTTAACATTTATCCTACCTTTCACTATTGAATAACGCTGCGCGCACATTTTAAAATATTTAGCACGCCATTGATAACCTCAATCACAGCGAGAACTCGGCTTTGCAGTGGAAGAGCTGCCCATGGGCCGAACACTTTGTGTGTGTGTGTGTGTGTGTGTGTGTATTTTTTTCCGTGGTATTCATACATTGCTTCACAGCTAGAATATGGAACAAGTCAAAAACCTTAATACTACTATAAAATCTTAATTTATAGTCACTGTCTAGTTGAAATATATACAGAAGAGGTTTAGAGTGAATCGGGGGGAGATGAATATCGGGGGAAGATGCTTATTTCTTTGTAGTTTCACATTCTTTCAAGAGAGAACGCCACGCGCATGTCTTCATGATCACCGAGACAGTTGAATATTTGTAGAGTGGAAGCTAACTCATTTTGTCACGTGTTATTGTTGTGAGAAGAAGAAAAGCAAGAAAACTGCTAATTTTTCTGCTGTAAAATAATTACAAAGGTATGTTAAAATTTTAATACATCCTTAAATTCGTAATAACCAGGGAACGGATTTATATGGACTAAAAATATATGAAATATGTAAATATATATGTAGTTATTTTTACCAAAATATGGAATTAAATATGGATTTTTACCAAAATATGGAATTAAATATGGACTTAAAATTATAAAAAAAATGACTATGTACGTTAAATATTGGTACATTTTAATCAAACTAAACAAAAAATATAATGGACGTACCTTATCTTCCAATGTAGTTTCAACAAAACACAATTTTTATTGTCTGTTACCATAACAATAGGTTACAAACATTTCTTTCAAGTGCTGAAAAGTGAATCTTCTTCTATTGTCTCTGAGGATAGATTTATACTGACTAAAAGAGCGTTCGACGTCACAAGAAGTAACTGGTACATAATTCAATTTCACAATGTCTGCTGGGGATAAGTCCAAGTTAATCTTCACTGTTGATTCACCACTCATCACAGCAACAACCTTTTGTAGTTCTTCATATCCAGGGTTTTTTGAAAGTACAGTGTCCACCTTAGCTCTTACTGCATCTGCAACTTTACCTCTACCACGATTCAGTTGTTCCACAGTACTATTTATAATTTCAAAACTTTCAGATAGTGAAAGGTGCCTATTTTGGAGACTTTTGAGCGTTTTTATGATGCATGAAAATGTATGCTGAATGTGAGCTAAGTCATTCTTCACACTTATGTCACAGGTAACTGTTTTCGCAGTATCAATTGAGACTGCATCTTCAGAGTCCAATGCAAGGAGAACATTGTTAATAGAGTCTATATGTTCGGCATAATATTCAACTGCTTCTAGCCATGTACCCCATCTAGTTAAAATTGGCTTTGGTGGCAATGGAATTTCAGGGTACATTTCTTTCAACACGTTAACTCTACTGGGAGCTTTGAGAAATACTTTTTTCACTGATGAAATCAACAAATCTACTTTAGGGAAATTGTCTCTGACCACTTCTGCCACACGATGAAATGCATGCGCCACACAAGTAAAATGAGTCAATTTAGGATATACAACAGATAATGCTTGTCCAGCTTTGACCATATAAGGGGCAGCATCGCTAATAAAGAATAACACATTATCGTACATAATACCCTTTGGCCACAGGATACCCATAGCTTCGTTGAACAGTTTAACTATAGTTTTGCTATTGCACTTTTCTAGAACATCACAATGTAAAAGAATTCGTTCAGAATATTGTTCACTTAACAAACCGATAACTACATTACCAACAAGTCTACCTTCTTTGTCGGGAGTCTCATCAATGGAAACCCAAATTGAACTATCTTTAATTTCATCTCTTATCTTCTGTATTGTCTCATCGTAGATGGATGGAGCATACGTCTTCCTAAGTGTTGACTCATCCGGGATTGTATGTTGAGTATATTTTTCAAGGAATTCCCTGAAGACCTTATTCTTTAGTTTGTAGAGAGGAATATCAGCAGAGATGAGAGAACGGCACAGGTCGATGTTAAACTCAGATCTTACATTCGATGTTGTTGGTTGTGTTAAAAACAATTGTCTCTGCTTGGAATTTAGTTGTTTGTTGGCCTGATGTTTACTAGTTGTAATGTGTTGTTGCACCAGGAACTTTTGTGTAGATGATACTGCACACTGACACAAATTACAAAATAATATTTTATTGTCAGTTGATAAACCATCTTCTTTAAATTCTGAAATGTAACTTGTTAGTTTTGATTTTAAATTGACTGAATGACGTACTTTTGGCATATTTACCGTCTTTATAGTATGATTTACAAAACTGAACCTATGTGTACTCTGACTGGCATTTAACTGTTGAGCTGCACAACTGAAGTCTGTTAAAAATTTTAAATTAAATTAATACAGTTTTGTAACTTACTTTCCCATTGTTGATAGGACTGCTAATTTTCAAATAACTCTGATGTTAAAGGGATTACTGAACATGTGTTTAAATATCTATTGTTGAAATGTATTTTTAAAAGTTAATGGAATTTTGTTTTGTTTTATTGTTAAACCTAATATAATATGGACTGTCTTTTATGAAATATGGAAAATATATGGAAATTAACGAAAATATGTACTAAACTCTAAAATATGGAAAAATATGGAAAATAAAAGTAGGATTTTTCAACCCTACACATTGTGAAACATAAAGATAATGCAAAATATAAATTATATTAGCTTTATAAGTAAATATGTATTTACATATAAATCCTTTCCCTGGTAATAACACTAATAACTGTCAAACCTTTGTAATGGATATTGTAGTAAAGGTTCTTAAGTTTGTATTATTAACAACCAACGATCTTGTTTTACCATCTTATGTTGCGTTACAGCACTAGGCATCTTACCCCGATACTTGGGGAAGATGGTCACTTTTTTCGGGGTAAGATGGCAACGTGTTGCTTTTATTTTTTGTTTTATTGGAGAGAATGTGTAAACATTACATAAGATCCTCTGATAGAAGTCAGTGGATTGAAGATAGTCTTTAACTTGCGATGGAACATGTTAGAACAGAGGGTATGAACTGTTTTAGAGCATCGCAAGTATACGGGATTCCTTACCGAACCCTTAAACGCCTCCTAAGAAGGAATGATAACAAAAAATGTACTGGATTGAATTCATTGTATGCAAGAAGTGATTTCACTATTCTTGCACACGGCAATAAAATATGTGTAATGACAGTGTTCCTAAGTAGTGATAAACGAGTGAGAAAGAGTTCACGAGCTTCAGATTAAGTCAATTTTGTTATATGGGCCTACATGTATTAAACCAAGTTCAGGTAAAATACACATATCAGTAAATGTGTCAATTACATTTGCCATCTTACCCGATTATTAGGGAAAGATGCCTGCAATGCAGGCAAGAAGAAAACCTTTATGTTTAAATAAGATAATTAATGTTTTCTCTTTTGTACTAAAAATATAGTTTCAAAATATCTTTCAGACTTTGATATTTCAATATGAAATTCAAAACTAAATGTACAGTATCTTAAATTTTCAAAGAAAAAGTCAGGCATCTTCCCCCGATCCACTGTGCAAAATAGTCTACTAGTACAACACAAAGTTTTAGTATCGATTTCATGAAGCGTTGCTGAATGTCATGAATTCACATATAGAATAGAAGGGGTGAGAAGTTGGGTACTTCTTTAATTTGGCCCTAAATAATCTTATGTTTTGAGTTTCATTTTTTATATCGATAGGGAGTGTATTAACAATTTTTTAGATCCTCATAGGACCATGGAATAGCTTGAATTAAGGAGATGGATTCCTGAACCGACACTGCGCTTGGCTTCGGATCCCGTGTGTGTTGATTACGGTTTTCGTTCAGAAAATTTCCAATTGTAAAGCGTAGTCACGTAACCCATGGGTAATCTCCAATATCATTTATGTAAAATAACATCTCACCACTATAAATTCGTCCGATGCTAGATAACCTTGAAGTCGAAAAAACGCCGTTAAGTAGAATTTATGAAATATGACTTAAACGATGTAATTATTTTTTAAATTTCGGAATGAAAGGTTTTGTTAAAATATACGTAGGCTTACAACATTCGGTTACACACGCATTAATGTAGATCCATCAGAAAGAATTAGCAAATTTTATTTTACTCGCAGGTCTTGACAGTAACATAATTAAGTTAACTGGTTTATGAGATGATGGACGTAAAATTGGAAGTATGTGCTGTGAAAAAATTTTCGTCCATCCGGAAAGTGGAACTAATCCCTAGTGGATTCACCGGTGACGTATTGTATCCCAAAAGAATGACATCATGGACCCATTTTTATCATGGAATAGGGTGTAACTGCAAATTAAGAGCAGCCAATTTTTTTTTAACTTTTATAGAGTTACGCCATGTCTTCAGTCAAGGGGAGACTTACATTGTAATCATTTCCGCTGAAAATCATTTTGCATAATCTACGTACCTTTCGTCGTGTTAAGTACGTCAGGACGACGTCTGTACACTCTCTGCTTGTTAACTTAATCAGGTCTCTCCAGATCCCGCGGATGGATGAAATAAATGTCAACCTCAGACATGGGCGCCTTTTTCATTATCCCTGTCTTTCATCTTTCCCACACGTCAAGTCTAGAATATTGGAATCATCGTACGTGTTAATTGTACTAAATGGGGTACTGAAGTAGGAGTACGTACAGCTTCAACTTGAAAGTAGTTCTCATTTTAAATGCATTTGTGTTAGTGTCGTGCATTACAGGCACTATGTTCGGTTCAAGTTTGTCGAGTATGGCGAAGTTCCATATTCACCGTTATTCGCTCTACAAAAGGAGGTCTGTTACCAATCTCTGAGTGGTGCATGATCTGAATTTATTCAATCCGAGACAATGCATCATAACTGGCGAGTCAGTATTCTTTCCTTGTCATCTTTCATTTCATGCAATCTGGGAAAATGAGAAATACTGTACAATTATTCAAAATCGGTGAGTTTTCAGTGGCAGATATATACTTTGATGTGATGTTCGGACGCATAAGTTTGGATAATAACTGTTTGGTTTGTCTTCTTATGTAGGGTAAAGTTGCCTAATGCCGTGATACTCCTAATTCCGTGGTGCTTTTTTTTTACCGACTATCACAGGATTGGGTATCTTGCTTGAAAGTTCAGCTATGTCTCAAAAGTAGCTCAAAGATGCACTCTTTCGGGAAAGATGTCTGGCGCTTTGATCGAACGGCAAAACTTTGACTGATATTCAGTTTAAAAAAAAGTATCATGAGATTAGGGGTATTACGGCATTAGGCAACATTATCCTATACAGAGTGGAAGTGAAATAACCTTGCAGATTGAAAGAGAGGATAATGTACATGTAAATGAATTGAAAACCTATATTACGTTTTGTGATTAAATGCACGGTTAATTAAGAAATTTAGTTTGAAGTTTCAACAGTCCGACAACACCGTCGCTAAAACGGTCTACTCATATACCTGATGTAAGAGGTCAACGAACTCGGTGAGTTTCCGTACGTAAGCTGCCAAGCTGCCAAGACGTTGCCACTCGTTCGCTTCGTGTAATGGTTTGAATTTAGAGGTTTTTAAAATTAAATATATACGAAACCGTGCACGCTATTGAAATACGCCAGAGGGATAAAATATTCTTTATTAGATTTACTATCGATATGTACAAAAATCAGAATCCTACTCACAATAGTTACCGAACAAGTGTCTGACAAGCAAATATTATAATGAGGGCAGATAAAAAAGTTTTTTTTTTCTTCCACCATGTTAATAATGCCAAAAGCAGTGCTTATACCAATTTTGGCCACTGGACTGCAATTACGAGGCCGTCCTGAAAGTGGTTTTCCCTAGGCCCGTTTACAGAAAAAACGCAGTTTCATGGAAAGATTTATTGGAACAGATACAGGAATTCTTGCTCTATTTTTAAACATATTCCCCGCTGGAATTGAGACATTTGTCATATAGTGGGATCAAGAGAGAGGTGCACGACACGACACAAGGATACAAATATTAATCCTGTGGTATGGCAAATCTCTCAATTCCATTGGGGAACATGTTGAAAAACAGTGCAACAATTGCTATATCTATTTCAATAAATCTTTTCGAAAAATGTGTTATTTTTTGTAAACGACCCCAGGTGAACCAACATTTGTATAAGCACTTGTTTCGACATTATTAACGTGGTGGACCAAAAAAAAAAAATTTATTTATCTGCCCCCATGAGAATGTTTGCTTGTGAGTTTATTCCGAATCTCAGCGCTGAGCAATCTGATGGCATCACAGAGTTCCGAATTTCATCGATGACGTCACTGATACTACATCAGTGTCGCACCGGTTCCATCAGCTTGCAGTGGTGATGGAAGTCTCCATCAGCCACTCGCCATCAGTGAATCTGTGGTGGCATCTCCATCAGCCACCATCAGTGAATCTGATTGGTTCTTCTATAGGGCGGGAATTAGCAGACGAATGACATCGTGCACTGTTGTGTCATGGCGGTGTGTTCTGGTTTGGTTCTGCTGTATTGTTTCTAATGAGCACAACGTAAAAACAATATGTTAATGGCTTATGAGTGAACATGTCAACGGACCAGTTATTACTACTGGTTCAAGAAATAAATTGTTTATGCTCTCTTTTCTTTGAACGAGATGACAGTACGGAAATTTCGCAAAATCTTGCTAGCATAGCACAATCAACAACTTGTATTATCGCCGCGCTCTGATTCGGCAGGTCTTCGAGCGGCCTCGTGCATAACATTCGGCAGGTCTTTGAAATTTAATTGCATTATTGTTTTCAATTTCTTGTGTCGCCGCTCCAATCACTCGCTTCAATTTCAATATTGCAACCAGTAAGCTGCTTCCATTATTAAATGACACCTACTCGTCTAATCCACGTGGACTAAAATCGAGGTTGCAATATCTTGTGCTGAGGACGAACATTACAATATGTGATTAAAAATTATTATTAAAGAGTTATTATTAAGAGTTAAGAATGTCAACGTACTCGTATATGAAAGAATAATAATAATAATAATAATAATAATAATAATAATAATAATAATAATGGCCATTTAAGAATATAAGAAACTAGTGCTTATTCTTATCGTGGAAGTAGACGTGACGCTTAGAGTGAAACCTACAGAGCAACAATCGGTCGGCAAAATTATGTTTTAAAAGCACACTGCACGTTATTGTATGATGCCGACATGTTAAGCATGAGGCCGCGGCGATAATACAGCCGCCGCGACAGCCATCGAACCTTCCAGCAGTTTCGTTCTTATTTCGCTGCAGCGTGACGTCATTGTTGTCCACCGGTCCGGTGAGATTCGGAATACGCTGATTGTTAAACATTTGGGAAAACCCTTTTTCTGAAAAAAAAAATGAACTTTCAATCATTAAGATATTACAATTTTCATTACACACGACATGAGCTATTCGCTATGGAAATCTGCAAGGCTACTTCACTTGTACCGTGTATATCTCTAGACCAGTTGGTTGAATAAAAGATAAATGTTACTCTGAGTTGGGCGACATTTTATAACTGCTTGCCACGAGTCAAGTTTAAAGAATTGGAATTCACCATATGTGTTCATTACACTAAATAAAGTGCTTGACTTGCAAAGAATTGCCATACTTTGGACTCGATTCTACATGAACTGAACGGAAATGGAATTAAGTTGCAGACTGCGTATGGGAGGGTGGAATAACAAGCAAGACTGGTATTCGATACATGTTTTAATATCTTGCTCAGTTCATCAGTCGATCACTCGATCGTACGATGTAGGTAATTACGTCCGGAATGGATGTGAGTTCCTGCGATGGTCGGGGAGAGTTGAGGGTTGAAACGGGGGTGGGAATAAATGAGATCTGGGGAAGGGCGGTGCGGTCTGCTGCGGTCACGGGAGGGATGGCTGGATAGATGGTCGGTGCATGGCTGGAATTAATCAGGACCAATATTCCAATATCTACCTTTTGAGGACAAGCCCGGCGTCACCGTTATAAAATTAATGCGTCTCCAATATTTTTTTAACCATTGCAGCTATAGAAAGTGTATGTTCGTTCCTTTCTGCACTCAGACAGAAGAACAGTAATTTCCTCTCTTCCGAATGTGGGATGGAGGTGAATAACTTGATTTAATTTAGGTTTCTTTGTGAGTGACATAAATTTTATTACCGAAGAGAAAGGTATTTTATTATTTCGTTCATTTTTAGGTAATAATGAAATAGCCATTTTCATTGAAAATTTAAGGACGTGTAGCGAACATTTGAATAGACTAACATATATACAGGTCATCCAAAGTAAGGACGATTGAAATCGCTTAAACATTTTTAAAACCTGGCATACATAAACATAAAACTCTGTTCAATTTACAAATGAATCAAATTTATTTAAGTAAAAAAACGACAGTCCTTTTATTATTAAATTTTTATAGTCTCTTATTTCTGAGAAATGTTTGAACTCGCTAAGTAATTGCTTTCTTCAGTTCTTCAATGATCGAAGTCGACGGATAAAACTATGTCTTTCCACAGAAAATGATTATCTTACAAGTCTTATGGCAGAAAAGATTGTCTAAAATTGGCACACTAACACTTCTCCAGAGGTCCTACATTTCCTTCTCCTGTTAGTGTGTAGTGTGCACTACGAAGAATTATCCACCTCAACTCCAGTTTCACCTAACGTCTCTTCTGTTAGCACACAACGCCGACGTTTGGGTTCGAATTTCGTGTCTAAAACGAAGAAAAAACCTTTTACTGTACTATAATACGAACAGTAAATGGAAATATTTATGATGCTGCGAAAACCTTATGACAAAATGTTTGCGAGTATACGTATCACCAGGACCCATGATACCGCTAATGTGGTTTTGAAGTGTATGTCTGTATGTGTGATTTCTTCTATGTTACTGAACGGATATTGGTAAAATTAATTATCTGAGAGTCTATTTCTTCGGAATGTAGCAATCATCCATTGTACAGAGTTGTTTTAACGAATTTGACTGATATTGATTTTTGTTTCCTACCATACCTATTACATTTAATTCTCAGCTTATATTCTCGGTTAGCCTGTCATCTCGCAGTGTATTTTCTGCTACACGTATCAGGAACCTCAATTCGGAAGCTTCAGTTCTCGTTTGCTCCTACTTTCACATCCATATGTGAGTATACGAATGACCATTACTCTATAAAATGTAAATTTACAATTTATAATTACTGTCCAAATTTCACGAGACAATACCTTCGAGAGGAGTATGGTCATGGATGGGCAACTCGTGCTCCCATAGTGCTAAAAAACTTTGAAAGAGAGAAAGGCAGACGGAGCCAGCCGCAGCAATTACAAGTTGTTTGTAGTTTCGCTGCAAAAGCCACGGTGCGCTCTGGCGGCTCAAGCAGGTGATCGTGATATCTATTCCATGAATTGAATTTCAGAATGACGCATGGTGCAATAATTATAGTAATTTTAGACAGACTATACCTGAACACACAACAAAAAAATATTATTTTCTAGCTTTGTAAATTAGTTTAGCACTGGAAACACAAACTGAATACAACCGTTTTCAGATACAACAAATATAGCTGTAACACTTATTTATTATTACACTATTTATTAATATTTCTTATTATATGTCTTATTTGAAACGTAGAACGCTAGAATTTACAAGTCTTTATACATTAAAGTGTATTGCTCTGTTCTCAGAAAAGTGATAGTCTGTATTGGCAAACAACAACAATTTCAAGGAGTATTTTTTACATGTCACGGCAGGTGAAATAAGCTTACTTCTGAGCTCTTTCTTTACTTTGAGACCTTTTACACTCCTTTCTTGTGTTAAACTCTGCCTCAAGCACATACAGTATATATGGAAGCAAAGAGAATATTTGGAAATTCTACTTAGGCAACATTACGAACAGTTCGATTCCTGATTTTGCTGGAATCTGAGTGACGTACTGTTCTGTAGATTTATTAATTCAAGCTATAAATTTTCAGTATTTTCTATCGGCGTAAGCCAAAAAGATTTCAGAAAAATTTCGATTCCTTGTCAATTGCCACTGTTTCCCCAAACTTAGCAGTGAATTCTGCTGTAGGTCTTGAAGTAGGGTCTTATATTTGATAAGAAGATTTTCTTATCACTCTTCAAGATAGTTTATAATCAAGGGAAGTGAAGTTGTCTATGTTCTACATGATACTGCCACATTTCAAATTTATCCATAAATGTTCTTAGCTAGTCGATTATATGTCGTGCAATTCTGTAACTCGCACGCACAACGCGCTAATGATATGTGATACCAGTATCAACTTTTTGATATTTCATTTTTAACTTAGCTGTTCTAAAGCACATGCAGACAGTATTTCTTTACTAAAACCTTCACTGTTTATTTGTAACATAAAATGTCAAGCGTAAGAAAGTGTAATAGAATACAAGCTTTACCGCTTTTCTTAATAAAAAAATTCTCTTTTTACTTGTAACTAAAGGGAAATGATCTGGGAATTATATTGTTTTTCACTTAAAACGAGCCGCCACTGACTGCAGACGCGATCGAACTTGTGTCTTGAAAGAACCTCACACAGAAGTACAGAGTCGTTCTACCTGCATTGAGATTGTGTTGACACTTTGAGAGCACGAGTTGCCCACCCATGAGTATGGTTCTTGCGGGGTAAGAGGAGAGAGTAAGCCAGTAACTCCGCGTTCTTGAAGGAGTAGGTAGATGGGAGTGATGTCATTGGCCGACTGGTACAAACAAGGCTCAGTCAATGGCCGGCCGGCTCCGTGTCGGGGATAGGTTATAAGAGTGGGGGAAAAACTTGCGTTCCTTGCTCGGATCTTCTCTTGAAATGCGGACTGTATATATATATATATATATATATATATATATATATATATATATATATATATATATATATATATATAGGGTGTAACACGACCACAAACGACAAACTTTGGGGAATGATAGGTCATGCAGAGATGATCTTGTTTTTGTTAAGGAACGTGTCCTCGATGACACGTCCTTCATGAGTTATGCTTCCTTTTAGAAGCGTATTTCCCATCGCGAATCTTGAATAAGTGTGCGCCTTAAGTCGTTATCACCTTTGTTACACTGCTGTACTGTGTTATTGATCTTATCATCCAACAAATCCAACACAATCCTGCCATGCTTGACAGTTGGTTGATGAATCCTGCGAAGGTTTCAAAAATGCATTGAGGTACTGTACTAGGTATGCAATTTTAACAGCTGTCGTAAATTATCAGAATACGCATGAAAAATTAATTTTCATCTGTAAAAAAGAATACAGGAGATCTAACTTTCCAATACATAGCTCCTTAAGGACATATCATGGAACTTATGTTAGGTCCTGTTATATCCTGTATATACTATTGGCTTGATCAGTGGCTAAGCAAAAACTACCTAGTGAAGGATGCACTGGAAGGAATGGTGAATGAAAGAAAAGTTCGGGGCAGAAGATATCAGATGATGGACAACATAAAGATATATGGATCATACATGTGAAGACTAAGAGGAAGGTGGAAAATCGGAAAGATTGGAGAGTTTACAGTAAAAGACCTACCCTTGAACAGAACATTATGAATAAATGGAGTGTATATAAATGTCATTCGCTAAACACACTATACTCTTTTATTAAATTTACTGAAAACTGTAGTCGTATAGATTCTTCTGCATTGCAATAAAGTCGGAGAAGTTGCCTAATATGTCAGGCGCTCCGCAAGTTGATGTATGCAGTCTTTAGATACAAATATGAAAATAGTAGGTGTTAATACTCGTATACAAACTATACATCTTACGAGTCAAAATGTTCAGGTACTTGTAAATTTTGAAGTGTCAAACGGATAATTTATTATTTAAAGGAATATTTCATTATGAAATAATGGCTGAAATAAGTACTCATAAATAGGCAAGTATTAGTGTTAAAAAATTGTGTACTTTTTCTACTGTCTTCTTAATTTGATGATAAATAATGTTTATTTATGGTGTCGTTTTTGTCTTAAACCAATTTGTAATATTCAGTAGGTCATAAAAGTTGTACGGCTATAAAGGATAAATCAAATATTAAACACTTCCAAACATAATTTAAGAAGAGATGGCGTAGTAGTAGATAGATAGCTACAAATGTTTCTGCATAGCGTTGGGTTGGTTAACTTGCTTAATATGGCAGGGGTTCCATAGTTCGAGGAGTGCCATGAAATGAATTAGCTATAGACCTGGAAATTGGGCAGAGTTTGGGCTTTGTGAAAAATATGCAACTGACACGAATGAAAATATATGAAAGTTATTACTGAAACAGACACTAAAGGTGCATCAATTATATTTATTTATTTATTATTTTATTATTTATTTATTTATTTATTTAATCTGACAGGATTAAGGCCAAGGCCTTCTCCTCCATCCTACCAGGTAGCACATATAAATACAAAAAAGAAATACAAACACTTTTGAAAATAATACAAATTAAATTAAAGCCCTATAGAGGGTAAACAGGGTCAAAAGAACACTATAGAGCTCTCTTCGAGCTATCACAAGAAAGAAAAGAAAGAAAAAAGAGATAGCAATGATAATAGTGATGATAATGATAATAATAGTAATAATAATAATAATAATAATAATAAATATATTACATATTAATTGTCAATTTTACAACAGCATATTTACAATATTTATTATATGTCATGAATTAAGCCGAAGCTGCGCAACCTGACAGGTGTTGAACAAGCAATTCCATAAACTAGAATATGATTCTTTAATTTAAATTTGAATTTTGATATTGTCCGACAGTCTCTGACATGGTGAGGGAGAGAATTCCAGAGGCGTAGAATCGATATGCTGAAAGATGATGACTAGAAGGATGTTCTGTGCAGAGGAATAGAGAGAAGGTACATGTTCCGGGTTGGAGGTAGTGAACGGTAAATAAAACGAGATGCTAGGTAAGAGGGTGTGGAGGTGTGAATGATTTTAATAGTAATAAAAGGAACTCGAAAAATCTTCTTTCTTTAAATGGATTCCAAGACAACATTTCTAGTGACGGTGTTACATGATCGAATTATCAATGTTACAAACGAAACGAACGCAGATATTATGAAACACGCTGTAGTCTGTGGGCAAGATCAGTATTTAGATTCGTGAATAGAGAATCGTAATAATCGAAGTGGGGCATCATTAAAGTTTGGATCAGGTTATTTTTAAGGCTGAGAGGTAAAAAGTTGGTTAAGTGTCTGAGGGAATGAATTACGGAAAAAGTTTTCTTTCATACGTAGGTCACTTGACTTCGAAAATTTAAATTTGAATCTAAATATATTCCTAAATTTTTTACTGTCTTACTATATGGAATTGTGGTATTATTTATTTTTGTATTTGATACAGTGGCTAGACCTATTTTGTTTAGTGCTCGGTGGTAGCCCATTATTATGGCTTGAGATTTGTCTGGATTTAGACTGAAGTCCTAATTTTTGCGCCCATTGAGCTATAGATGCTAGATCTTCATTAATTCTGATCAGAGAGTCATTGATTGTACAAGTTACGATAACCGTGATATTAACGAATTTACGTCTTTTTATGTTACTTGAGTAATGTAGTTATACATCATGATAACACGACTTTTAACACTGCATCACTTCGGAATATGTATGATAAGACTTCCTTGTGTTAAATTTAACGTACCTTGTTTACTTGTTTCGACCTATTTATGGGTCGTCCTCAGAACTGGATTTGTTGGTCTTGGCGCCTCTTGTTTTGTTTCCTGTGAGGGTGTGTTCGTGTGGTATAATGTAGAGTCAAAGAGTGTGTGTGTTCTGAAATTGAGTTGTGTGTTGAGAATTTCGTTGGGGTGTGTTTTCGTGTGCCTGTATATTTCATATTGTTCTAGTGTGTTTAGTTTCTGACATTTTGGTTGGATGTGTAGTATTTCCATGTCTGTGTTGATGTCTCTGTGGGTGTGGTTAGCACTTGTGATGTTTTCTGCATATGTGGAGGTGTTTTGTAATTTTGTTATGGCTGTGATGTGTTCTTTGTAACGTGTTTTAAATGATCTGCCTGTCTGTCCTACGTATGTAGAAGTTGTTGCAGATGTTACATTTGAGTTTGTACTATACGCCTGTGTAGTTGTATTTGTTTATTTGTTTGTGTTGTTTGTGTGTTGAGATATTTTTGTAGAGTGTTATTTGTTATGTATGCGATGTTGTAATTTAATTTCTTAATGTAGTTATTTTGATATATTTTAGAGTAAATATGGTGTGATGCAGAAAAATTGCCCATAGAGTGACAATCGTCTGTCGTACGATTTTACCGCACTCACATATTACAATAATGGAAGCGAGTGTGGTTTTGCAAATTTGCGTGAACATGAATTAATTATCGATATTATTATCTATTTCTCATCCATCAGAACTTTACTAAAATAAAAGGCCGGTTTCGTAATATGAATAGGACCAAACTCGCAAAAGGTTGAAAATCAGTAAAATTATTTACATTGCAGAATTAGGGAAATAAGTATTGTTATATAAAACTGTTCTTAGGCCATGCAAGAGCCCGTAAGCAGACCATGCAGAAGTGAAAGATACTACACCCTCATTTTGGGAAACATAATATTATAGGATACTGTTCTATAATGAAACACATCTGTATTTTAATTTTGAGAGAAATTTACGTATTCCTAAATTATGAAACGTTCAAGTTAATATTACTGATTTTTGTCACTTGGGTCCAAAGAAGAAATAATAAGTAATGACTAAAAACTAATTGCGGAATGTGCTATGATACTAAGACTATAGTACACGCCAGAATAGCGATTATGAATGTCCTTACGTGAAAACAAACTCAACGAGAACAACAAGGAGGACATTTCACAAGAAATTGAGGATAGCAGTTTACAGAATTTAAAACAAAATGTGTCTTGAAAATTACATCCATTACTCATTACCCTTTTCACACTTTTAGTAACAAAGTTATTTTCTGAAACTATTATTAAAATACAGGTTCAATAAAATAATTTACTATGCATACAGGTTTCTGGATTTCACAGAAAAAGCCTTATTTTGAATTCTAGTTAAATTCATTTTTAAATTGTACGATTTAAGAAGGAATCAAATGAGTTTACGAAAATAGCTATTCCTATGATGTTATATTTGTAATATTTTATATTGGGGTAAATAATTATTTAAAATTTTATGTAATATTAATACTTACTACTGGTTGAGAATGGAACTCTATGCAAATTTTTATCTTCCTATTCTAAACTTTCCTTCATTGGTTCAACCACACCTAACGAAGCGGCTTACAGCTAAAACCGTATTTCTTCGAAATAAGGAACCCTCCGTTGTACACTTCCAAGTAGAGGGAATAAGGTTGCTCCAGGATCACAACTGTTTCCTTTTATTGTTTGTATAATGGGGAAATAAAAGGTGCCGTCTCTGTTTTAGACAGAAAAGTTAAACTGTGGCGTTGTGTGCTAACAGAAAAAAAGTTAGGTGAAATTGGAGCTAAACTGGATAATTCGTCGAAGAATTCCCTAAAAGGTTTAAAACAACAGTCTGGACTTCACAGAAGTTCTGCAAGGACACGCAGACAACTCTATGGACTAGAACTTGATAGAATCACAATGGTTTTTTCAGCAGCATTCCCGAAACTATGTCAGGATGGGAAGGTACTGCAATTGGATACTTTAAGTTTTACATCACTGAGAAATTGTTCTGCATCATTTTTATTCTTCTAGTGAGGCCTGGATATCACCGTGAACATTTCATCACTTTGGAACAAAACTTCAACGTACGCCGATAAAGTGATCGCGGGGTATATAGTGAGTGCCCAGGGAACTATCTGTTAAGTGGTTTTGCTGTAATATGTTGGGAGAGGAAATTCTAAAATTATATTTACTTTCGAAGAACTGCCTTAAGAATTGTTAATTTCATCTTTTAATAGGACCAGCTGCAGTATAGTACAATGAAAATAATTATTTAGGAGAAACGAAGGATTTATTTGGGTTTAAAATATAAATAAATGAATATGTTCTGATATCTGTCCCGTGACTTTGCTTGTGGGGAAAACATGAAGAACAAAGTCGATAAATACAATATCCACACTTGAAAATAATTTAAAAGTAATATTAGGAGAGAAATTTCTCTTGTAAGTCCCAAAGAAATTATTCGTGTAAATTTGAACTTAAAAAAAAGTGTTAAGGCTGGTTCACAATAAACGGGGAACGGAAACGACAACGAGAACGAGAGCGGAAATATTGTTAAAATGAATGTATTTAAATGTGAGCATTCACAACAGTTAATTGTGAATGCTTACATTTAAATACATTTATTTTAACAATATTTCCGTTCTCGTTCTAGTTGTCATTTCCGTTTCAGGTTTATTGTGAACCAGCCTTTACTTACCGGAGGAGAATATTACTACAACTGCTATGGAGTGGTTAAATATTGTTCGTTAGTATATAAATAAAGTCGAACCTTGCCTAATCTTCTACCGAGGATTACGTCTCAGGTTTTGCATGCAGAGCGAAAAGCGTTTATGGTACTCGGTCTGAATGTTTACTCGTTGCGTTTCCTAAAAGTGGCATTGTACCATATCCTCGAACTATGTATTTACACATACATATAAAAATATATTTGAAATATAGTGTAAAATGTTTTATTCTATTACCTACTACTTTTACCAGTCATTACAGTGCTTTTCACGCGACATAGTTCATAGTTCTATGGCAAAAATATATTTTCTGGGCTCATTTAATATTTAACTTGTAACTAACAGCAACCGCTTCTTAATATTACAACTAGGCAACGTTTTTAAGCGCGAGTGGCTCGTGTTGTTCTGGACGACTAAAAAGCCGTGATTTTCATGAGCTATGTGACATGAAAAGTGGTATATCAAGTCAATATATTTCGACAATTTCGGCGTGACTTGTAAGGTACGGTTTAATTACAACTGTACCTGCTATGAACTGTGTGTTGTACTGTTGTTGGACTTGTGAGGAATTCTCAGATCTCTGTGCTAAAAATATTCAATATGATAGGAATGTTAATAGGCAATGAGAAAAGATGAGGAGTCACTGAGGGCTGATTATAGCACGTATGTTTCAACAGCCTAACGAAAAGTGTATTGAAATTAATAATTAAGTCTGTTTTGTAATATTGTCTTAGATTTCTTATTGTAAAAAGTGTCGTACTTAACTTTTGTCTTTGGAATACATATGTAAACAACTTTATAAGGAGAATGTTGAGATGATTTTGAAAGTTTTGCTGCAAGATATAATTTGCGAAGGATGTATTCCATAATATTGGATGTAAGTCAATTCAAACTGTAGGTTAAGATAATAATAATTACGGAATATGTGTGATGAGAACTTTCTTGTGTTAAATTTTAAATTTTAACGTACCTTGTGAACATGTTTCGACCTATTTTCGGTCATCTTCGGAACTGGTCGTTGTTGGTCTTGGCGCCTCTTGTTTCCTGTGTGGGTTCGTTCGTAGTGCAGAGTCAAAGAGAGTATGTGTTCTGAAATTGAGTTGTGTGTTGAGAATATCGTTGTGGTGTGTTTTCGTGTGTCTGTATATTTCATATTGTTCTAGTGTGTTGAGTTTCTGGCTTTTTGGTTGGATGTGCAGTATTTCCATGTCTGTGTTGATGTCTCTGTAGGTGTTGTTGGCATTTGTGATGTGTTCTGCATATGTGGAGGTGTTTTGTAATTTTGTTATGGCTGTGATGTGTTCTTTGTAACGTGTTTTAAATGATCTGCCTGTCTGTCCTAAGTAGAAGTTGTTGCAGGAGTTGCATTTGAGTTTGTATACGCCTGTGTATTTAACACAAGAAAGTTCTTATCATACATATTCCGAAGTGATACAGCGTTAAAAGTTGTGTAATCAAGATGAATAATAATTAGTCCTTCATGTGCAATAATGTTGCCAATATCGAATAATCAGGTAGCCTAACCCAAAGTCTTGTGATATAATAAGAGACTGTTTGTGTATGTTAACAAATATAATCGTGTGTTGGATACCATTAATGACACAGATGATAAAAATAAATAACTCTTAAAAGAACTCTCTATATTTTAAAAATAACTTCGAATCTAGTGCTTCAAACTTTTTGCTGCCACTGTACACTTCCAAAGCTTCCATTATGGAGATGTTTTAGCGGAGGTGTATGTGTTTTTTCATCGTTGTGATCCCTTTTAATGCAGAATTGGCGGTTAGGCCTGTGGAACAATGCAGTGCAGGCTGTGAATGTTTTTTTTATGTTACCAAAACCGGCTGGATACCGTTGTGGTGAAGCTATTGTGTAGTATTTATTGGCGTTTCATTAAATCACGTTGTCATTTTGTTCATGGCTGTATATCTCTAGACTACTGGTGAGAGTTTTTTTATTATTATTATTTTAGGAAACACCAGCGGTGAGCAGAGGATGAATTCTGCGGTGGCATTACCAGGGAGGGGCGTTATTGGTGTCGTGTATTCGAGATTAGAAATGATAGATGGACCACACTCGCGTGGAAGCTGTATTCTATGGCTTCCTGCTTACCGTAATGTTGAAGGAATTAGTTATCGTCTCATGTTAAATGTTCTAATTCGATGGCCCCCAACGTAAGCTGTCGTAACTCACTGCTGCTAAACTTGTTTGGAGAAAGGAAAAAAGAGAATTCATCATATTAATCTCTCTGAATGGAAGATTCCTGTGGAGATTATTTATTTTTTACCAAATGGTTTTTAATAGTAACAGTATTATGGAGAAATAGCCTGGTACGGAACAGATACTGACTTGTCCTTTCCCATTCATTGTACCCAAAAGACTATATTGAAACGTTAAACATTGCGAATCATCGACGCTGTGACCAGTTAAATTGAAATAAAAAGTATTTACCTAGGTAAAATTAAATATTCGATATTCTGTAAGACTTCAACTGCTGATCAGATCACCTGTTTTTTCTTTAACTTATGCCTTCGATTATAGTCCACATCGACGCAATATGCAACCGATATTATTAGGAAGTTAAAAATTGAGTTTCAGATGCATTAGTTGGCTCCATAATTTCTTTACTTACTAACTTACTGGCTTTTAAGGAACCCGGAGGTTCATTGCCGCCCTCACATAAGCCCGCCATTGATCCCTATCCTGAGCAAGATTAATCCAGTCTCCACCATCATATCCCACCTCCCTCAAATCCATTTTAATATTATCTTCCCATCTACGCCTCGGTCTCCCCAAAGGTCTTTCTCCCTCTGGCCTCCCAACTGCATAATTTCTTTAGTCCGAAAAAAGATTAATATAATTTTTGGGCTCGATGAGAGATGAACTATATTTGTATTTTACTTTCTAAATGAATACTTGAATATATCCAAAGAAGAGTGGATATTTGATAAGTTGAATATGTTGGTAAGGGTATTTTAAAACAAATGACCCATTGTGCCTAAACTATATCTAAATATCATATGCCTATTCTCCAAATATTATAAGGAAAGAGGTTAGTTCTAGAAAAACGACTGGAGATAATTCATTGTTGTTTGGTTACTAAAAGTGAATTGGTAAATTGATAAAATAGTCAGAAAATATTTACTAGTGACGACGTGTAAGAGTTAAAAATAATAAAATTGGATCTGCTTCTAGCTTAAATTTGTTGTGAGATTAGAGACATTGAATAAATTATATTCCTGTTCCTATGAAAAAGCAGGAACCATTGTCCGGAGTCGAAGGAAGCTGGAAAATAAATGTGCAATACTCCAGTCAATATTATTGTAAGAAAATTGATAGCTTTTTGCAACTTTAAATTTTTTTATAACTCTACGATTTTTACATCAAATTCAACAACACAATCCCTTGTATTTACTACCAGATAAAGAGAGTAACACTATAAACCTAGTTTTGTTTCTCTGAAAACTTTTATTGGACATTCACAAATCTTCATGATCTTCACAATTATTTTATAGATATCATGGTTGCGATAAGCCAGGTAATAGAAAAATAAAACAAAAAAAATCCGCAGATATTTACATATCTTAAAGACACTATTTCCAAAATTAAATCCTTTGAATAAAATCCATAAATATTTCCACAGTCAAAGACGGAAATATCATTTAAGACATAAGTTCACAATTGATGCTAAGAATACTTTTATTAGATTATCCTGTTTTGATAATTGAAGTCACAGGGAATTCTGCAGGAAATTCTACATTCTTCACGAAGCAAAATCCCTGAGTGAGAAAATGGCTGACAATTGAAGGGTTCAGAGCCATAGTGGGCCAAGCGCCATTTATTAAAAACGGAGAAAACAATTGTTGAAGTTAAGTGAATACCATAGTTTAATGAAGATTGATATATTATTTAGTTTGAATGTGTATATTTTATATTACTTACTATATGTTTCCATTGAATTATGGTAATAACTTCATTTTAACCCTTGTTTCTACGGTTTAGTAAATGGCGCTTGACCCACTATGATTCTGAACCCTTCAATTGTAAGTAAAGTCCTTACATGCAGAACCAGAGTTATTTTATATACCGTCATTCTACGCCATAACATATTCGTTTTGATTTTTCCTGATGCTAGAAACATTAAGAACTTCTATCTCCCTATCTGCATTTTTGGCCGAGTCTTAACTTGCGAACTTCGAATGCAGTAACAACTGGAAGTTTGTAGTTAAGAAGAATGATTATTCCCAATATTTTTATATAAATGAACATTAATATTCACTGTACAATTAGGTAATATTAAATGTGTAAACTTTAATACACCTTTTTAGTTAAACATTTTCAACTGACAGAAGATATCAGTGATTTACACGATAACAGGAATGGACTCAACGGTAAATGACGTTTATGACCATTATAAAGTCTGTTTTTTTCGATATTTGTTCACTGTCTAGGAGTTCCTAATTTTTTTTGACAATTGTGGTACTGTATCTTCTTTATGTCATTCATGACTAATATTTTGGTGTCAGTTTCATTGTTTAAATGATCTGTCACAGTTCACAACTATTTCAGTTTTTGTAAATGTCAGGTAGTTCAGTCACTCAGTTGTGAAAATTAAAAGTCACCTTTGTCTCGTAAAAATTCAGCTTGTTATTAGTATTGCTTACTGAATATAAATAGCTGCGAAAGTTAATTCGGTTGTTTCCCTTGCACACATTTATTTTTGCACGTAATCCAATTTCAAATTAGTTGTGTAAATACTAAAGGTAGTGATTTAAATAATTCCTACTCAATTAGTCTTGGTACCTCGGTAGGCAGAACGGTGAATTTTGACCATGAACAAGAGTTGAAATCTCGATGATGGTGATGCACAATACATGTGGTGGCGACGTTAACGTTATGAAAGTTTTCTCGGGGTTCTCCCGTCTTTTCTTCGCCATGTCACCAACACATTTCTCGATTCTCTTTTCATTATTTACATCTCGAAAAATAGAGCACCGCTTGTGTTCGCGTGGCGCCGAATCGACCGTCCGCCATGATGGGTGTTCTTCGTAGTTCGCCGAAAGCCTTGTAGATGGCAGTGATGATGCATTCTAGATGACTCATATATCTGTATAAGAGGCATCAATGTCCCTCAGGATCTTTCCTGACGAGGCGTGACGACTTGTGTAAGAGTGTGAATGCGGCAGACCATTACCAGATAAACAGTATACGGAATTGATTGCTGAATAAGAATGCATGGTATGGCGCTTGGTGGAACCTACTTAGAGGAGCGACACAATCGGGAAGCAACTCAATACATCACGGATGGACAAAAATGTAGTTTGGCTGAAGAGATTAACGATAATCTTATGTCCCACCTGATAAGTGCCTCTAACTCTACGTACAGTAAAAATCAACAGAAATCAATCTCCTTATTATAAAATTTGTTTATGTGTGTGAGTGCTGTATGATTTTGTTTATTAAGTACTATACGGTTTTAGAGAAGTAAAATTATGGAAAGACTATTTACGAATATGTAGGAAATAAAGAAACAAAAAATATCATTATGTCCGTGAACAGAACATAATTTGAAATGGAAATATAAACATTGGAAATTTATTCTTTGAAAAGGTGGAAAATTTCGAATACCTTAAACAGAGTAACAAATATAAATGACATTCGAGAGGAAATTAGACGCAGAATGAATATGGAAAATGTATTTATTTATTTACTCGTTTACTTATTTATTCATTTATGTATTTATTTGAAAGTACACAGGTATTACTGCCCATAAAACACCTTATTAACAATTTTATTTTACAAGGAAAAAGAAAAAAATATTTAATATTGTGAAACAAATTTATATTTTCAGCAGAATATTATAACATATACAATGAGTAAACTGAATATGAAGAGAGAGAGAGAGAGAGTGAGAGAGAGAAGTAGCTTCTTAATTAACCAAATTTGCAAATGCCTCCTATTATTTGCTTCAGAAGTTTTTGTCATCCAGTTTGCTCTGAAAAATACTGAAAGAATTTATAAAATAATTATAATTCCGATTGTTTTTTTATATTTGTGAAACTAGGACTCTAACTTTAAGAGGGGATCAGAGGTTAAGGGTGTTCGAGAATAAAATGCTTGTGAAATTATTTGGGACTAAGAAGGGTGAAGTTGCAGAAGAATGAAGAAAGTTACACAACGCAGAAATATGAATGAATCCAGAAATGCATATAGGGTATTCATTGGAAGACCTGAGAGATAGATCTTTGGGGAAGCCGAGACATAGATGGGAGCATAATATTAAAATATGGCGGGCTTATGTGAGGACGGAAATTAACCTCCAGGTTCTGTAAAAGCCATTTTGTGAGTAAGTATGTAGGGAATAAAGCCTGTATTTGCTACATCGTGAAAAATTTTGATCCTCACTCAGCCAGTAGACATTCTAGCTACAAATTCAACTCTGCCGAATTCGTTTTCCGATAGAGAAGTAAGAGTTTTATCGTCACAGCTTTTGTACTTAGTACGAGTTCTTAATTGTTTTATATTCTGTTGTTTCAAGTAGTGATCTTGCGACGTGCTGCCAAATGGGTAGGAATCCTGACAATTGTACAGCTTTCATAACTATCAGTAGAATAGGGATGGAAATGACCAAGTGACCAATTCTTGGAGAAAGGAAGTGGTGATGGAAAAGAAGAATGGTATGAAATGAACACACTGATATCGCGTCTTCGACACTTCGTATACAAAACCATGGCAAATATTTCTAACTGACGGCGAAAATTAGGTACTTTGAGTATACACAAAGTTTGTTATTAACCCAACGCAGTTCGATAAATGAGCACTTTGCTAAGTATTAAATTCAAATGACAATCATATCAATATGAATGTGGTTGCAAGTTTGTTGCTCTCTCTAGCTGACTTTATAAGTTTTGTCTATTATCAGATAGATGAATTTTCTTCGAACAATACACTACCCTCTGTGGAGAAAATATTTGTCAGACCAGTAGCTCAGTTATGATGAAATAATTGAAGATTCAGAACCATAGGTAGTCGTTAGCAGGTAGTCGTCGAGAAAGGTTGTCTTACAGAGCAGGTAGAATGAGTTGTGAACTAGCAACGTACCGGGCGAGGATTGGTACCTGGGTGGCGCGGGCGGTGAAGTGGATCCCGGCAGCTTCAGGCCAGGGGAGTGCGGAACCGACCCTGAGCAGCTTTGTGATCCTGATACTAGCCATGCTGTTGGTGATTGGAGGAGTGGAACTGAACCCAGGACCTGTGGAATCTGTGAAGTGCGGAGTCTGCAAAAACAATTTGAGGACTGGCCTTCTGTGCATCACCTGTTCGACGTGGTTTCACTTCAGCTGCCAAAAACTCAAGAGGGACCAGCATATTGAGGAGAACTGGCGGTGTAGGGAATGTATGAGGGACATAGCTGTTGAGACCACGGACACAGAAATTGAGTCGCTGAAGAAAGAGGTGGCGGAACTGAAAGAAAAGCTGCAACAGACGGAAGAACGACTGCGAGAGATGGAAGCTGAGAACAGGCGGCTACGCGAGGAACAACACGGGGAGGCGAGCGAGGAGAAGCAGGTATTGGTGATAGGAGATTCCATGGTGCGACACGTGGGACAGGAAAATAAGGACCTCGAAGTGCTGTGCTACCCGGGGATACAAGTCGACGAAGTGAAACTCAAATTGGAGCAACAGGAGAAAAGGGACATAAAAACTGTAATATTACATGTGGGGACCAATGACCTGAGGCGACGATTCGAGTACGTTATGGGAGATATGTACGACTTGGCGGTAAGAACGAAGGAGCTGTACCCCCAGGCGAAGATAATTATCAGCGGGATAGTGCGGCGACGAGATTTTCACTGGACTCGGATTGGGCGACTCAATGTGGCATTCGACTGGGTGGCAGATAGAACGGGAGCAACATTCGTGGACCCAAATTCGTGGATCGGTGACGGGGACCTGGGACGTGATGGAGTCCATCTAAATCGACGAGGAGCGACGGGACTAGGAGCGCTGTTCTCGAGGGCGGCGGCAACGGAGAGGAGCAACGACCGGGAATGACGGCGGCAAATAGTATGTACGAGTACTATTACAACGGCGGAGGAAGCGGCGACGGCGACGGGAGAGACGGAGGCGGTAGCGGCGGCCACAGCGGAAACAACAGGGATCACCAATATTATGTCATGTAATGGTAAGTCTTTAGTGGTGCTGCAGGTGAATTGTAGAAGTATTTATAATAAATCAATTGAATTCTGGAACCTAGTAGATTCGCATAATCCTGACGTCATAATAGGAACGGAATCATGGCTTTCCAGCGAAGTAGCAGACTCAGAAGTATTTAGAAACGACTATGTAACATACAGACGCGACCGTGTAGGAACAGGGGGAGGGGTTTTTATATGTGTAAAAGAGTGCCTGCAAAGCGCTGAAAATTTTAAGGACTCGGAGTTCGAAATGTTGGGTGTAGGCATAGAGGATGATTGTTCGCGAAACATATTACACATCATCGGTTTATACAGAGCCCGAAAGAAGGCTTGAACGTATTGTATAAAATAAGAGATATCTTGGAAAATAGAAAAATCCGCGGGCAGTATGTTATCGTTGCAGGGGACCTAAACTTGCCTCAGGTAAACTGGCAGGGTACAATAGAGGGAGGGATGAATCAAGCCCAGTCATTAGTAAACGCACTCATCTGGAAACATAACTTAATTCAAGTAACAGACAGGGCGACAAGGGGAGATTCGTTACTAGACATATTTCTTTTAAGACCCTCAGAAATAGTCGCAGGTATTGAAGTGATTCCAGGTATTAGTGACCACGACGCGGTAATTCTTGAAATATTATGGAATGCTAAGTACAAGCAAAGCGGAAAAAAGAACAAAAATATCTTGCAATATAACAAAGCGGACAGAGAAGGCTTCCAAAATTATCTTAGAGAAAAGTACTCATCATGGGTAGTAAAGGGCAGTAGTGTAGAAGAATGCTGGGCGGAGTTCAAGTAGATTATATTAACAGGAATACAGAAATTTATCCCGATTAAACGCTTATCAAACAATCCCGATCCGGAATATTATAATAAATACATACGGAAACTGAAAAGAAAACTAAGGAAATTCCTACAGACAGCGCAAGGAAAGCCTTGCAAAACAAACACAATTCACACAACTATCGAAAGAACTGCTTAATGCGAAGAAGATAGCGCAGGAAAATTACCTAAACAAACTTTTCAAAGGTGAACAAAACGGGTGGGGGGAATTTTATAAATATGTGAAGAGACGACGCAAGGAAAATTATTCGAGCCTCCCCCTAAAAAATGACCGCAATCAATCTATCGTACAGGACAGCGAAAAAGCAGAAAAATTAAATTCCTATTATGCCACTGTTTTTGGGATGAGGACAATAGTACCACACTTAGCTTCTGTGGAAAATACGGGTCAGTTTTCTATCAAGCCTAGGGACATAAGGAGAAGGATCTCTAAATTGAAAACTCATAAATCAGTAGGACCTGATGGTATCGCCGGAGACGTACTAAAATTGGGAGGGGAAGCCATGATTCCCTATCTAGTGCGTATATTTGAAATATCAATTAACAATGGTACTGTCCCGCGAGATTGGAAAGATGCAATAGTGGTGCCAATTTATAAGTCAGGGTCTCGCTCAGATACAAAAAATTACAGACCGGTCAGCCTTACCTCTGTGGTTTGCAAACAGATGGAACACTTGATTTCAGCTTATCTGAGGCAGCATTGGGATGACTCACATTGGTTACATAACTGTCAGCATGGATTTCGGGGGGGCTATTAATGTGAGAGTCAATTAGTAACGGTATGTCAGGATTTAGAAGACGGAATAGATTCCAATAGCCAAGTAGATGCAGTGATTATTGACTTTTCACGCGCATTCCATGTAGTCCCACACGATATATTGTTGGTTAAACTACAATCAACGGGGATTGACTTCAGAGTGCTCCAGTGGATCAAGGAATTTTTAACTTGTCGCACTCAGAGAGTACGGGTAGGGGAGGAATTATCGAACCCAATTGAAATTACTTCCGGGGTCCCGCAGGGGAGTGTCTTGGGGCCTCTTCTATTCTTGGCTTTTGTAAATGATCTGCCAGTTAATATCTTGTCTAGGGTTCGCTTATTCGCGGATGATTGTATGTTATACAGGGAAATAAAAAGTCATGAAGATACTACTCTTCTCCAGAATGACCTCAATAGAATAAATGATTGGGCAATAGCCAACAAAATGAAAATAAATTCTCTAAAGAGCAAAGCCATCAGCTTTACAAGGAAAAGAAATAAAATAGTCGCATCGTATACGTTAGGGGGTGAAACCATTCCGGAAGTTAACAAATGTAAATACCTCGGAATAATATTTAGTAGCGATCTCGGCTGGGGGGAACACGTTACAGACACAGCGGGAAAAGCATGGGGAGCGTTACACTTTGTGATGAGGGTACTAAGAAAAGGTTCTGATAAATCCAAAGAGATTGCATATAAATCACTAGTACGTCCAGTAATGGAATATGGTGCTGCATGTTGGGATCCTTACAGATTAGAACATATTAAGACACTGGAAAAGATTCAAAAACGGGCTCTTAAGTGTTGTCGGAAAAATTCACCATTAAAATGGGACACACTCACGGACAGGAGAACGCGAATTCGATTATGCGCACTGTTCAAAACATACAGAGGTGAGCCTGCCTGGAAAGAAATAAAAAATAGGTTGCAGCCGCCAAATTACTCTTCAAGGAACGACCACTCATATAAATTGAGGGAAAGAAGGCAGAGGACGGACACTGGAAAGTTTTCTTTTCTCAATCGTACTATCAGGGACTGGAATGCTTTACCTGCAGACTTACTAAAGGCTTTACCAACAACCAAAAATGTATTTAAAAATAGGCTTAAGGACCTTACTAATAGACGGTAATTATACACAGTACTTAAAGGGTGTAAATGATATGTTGTTATTGAAGTGTTGTATCAGTGAAGAATTATGCTGTGTCAGTGAAGTGTGTTGTATCAGTGAAGAAGTATGTCGTGTCAGTGAAGTGTGCTGTGTAAGTGAAACGTGTTCCTGTCAGTGAAGCTGTATAGGTTATAGTGGCAGTGCAAAGTATTTGAACAGTGAAATGTTTTTGAAGTGTTAGTGAAATCAGGATAGAATCAGTGAAATGTGTCGTAATTCCAGTGCAGTGAGTGAGTTGACAGCGAAATGAGTGTAATGTTGAAAGGTACTTGTGCAGATATGAACATATACTCGTGGGTTTTAGTTCGATCTTAGTTTTAAGATACAAATTAGAATATTTCAAATGTTATTTTAAGTGATCGTTTCATTTAATTTAGTATATTCCCTGTTGTTGTTGTTATTATTATTATTATTATTATTAGTATTATCATTAATTGTATTTTTAATTAATAAGTTTATTATTGTCATTATTGAGTGTAATTAGTTACCACTGCCACCGGGTATATACCCATTGCAGTGTGAATAAATACATACACATACATAGTGGGCCAAGCGCCAATTATTAAAAACGGAGAAAGCAAGGGTTAAAGTTAAGTAAATAACATAGTTTAATGAAGATTGACATATCATTTAGTTTGAATATGTATACTTTATATTACTTGCTGTATATTTCCATTGAATTATGGTGACTATTACACTCTTACTACGTCATACTACTTTTGACCAATAAAACGGTACGAAAGGACGTATTTCAACCAATCATGGCTGCTTATCGCACAATTTTATCGCGTCCCTAGCATTTGTTTAATTTTATCGCGTCCCTAGCATTTGTTTCTTTGTTTGCCAACATTTGAAACTGCGCTAGTCTGTACGTCAGAAATATATATACAATTACAAACCACTCCAGTCGATGCACAGCAGTTTCATATATGACTCGCATTGGCATTCAAGAACAAGAATTAATAAAAATCACTGATCATACCTATGGGGTATGAAATCCGATTTACAAATAAATGAAGAGCACCATTCCGAAATCCTGAATAAGTTGAATACACCATGTAGGCCTAAATCAACGAGTTCCACTTCTATTATGCACACGTCCAATATAACATCAATTGAACCACCAACCACAATCAAATTTGAAAATTGTACATTCAATAATTATTCCTTTTAAAATTATTCATGTTTATTTTTTATGTCATCGTCGTTAAGTAAAACTTTTCTAACATTTGTGTATATTAGTTAGATTATGTTATAGCTTCTGCTCTGAGAGGATAAAAAGAACTTATGCTATTATGATATTATGGACAGTCACGTATCAGAGATTGTTTAATATGAAGATTTATTGAATAGTAATCATTACAGTGTCTGTATAAAGACACTACTGCCATCTAGCATGCATCTAGCGTAATATTTGTAATGTTGAGATGGTACAATAATACATTTGAAGACAGTTGTATTTTCGTAAGTCAATATTTTATTGTATTGGAGTACTTCGTTACTTCTAATCTTTATATACTTTCTTCTAATCGTGTAATAGTCAATTAAATCCCACTCGAGTTTTGATTTTCTCTAGATAAATCTGCTCGTGTTCCACTCGCATATTTATCGATAAAATCAAAACGTCTAGTGAGATTACTGTTGATAACTTCATTTTAGCCCTTGTTTTATACAGTTTCAATAAACGGCGCTTGGCCCATTATGGTTCTGAACCCTTCAGTTATTGTCATGTAATTGAATTTTAATTCTATTCGAACTTATTATTTATCTCTAAAAGTTCCTAAATCTTTCTTTTTATGCAGATATCGTGACAGACAGTTTACTCCTTTTTAAAATAAAATGAAAACATACTTAGCAGTACCAAATCCAGTTGAATATAATTGGGTCGGGAAGTATTAAAGTAGCTGTGGACATTATTTTCAAAGAAACTACATATTGAGGTACATCAAAAGAAAGCCCCAAGTCTTAAGAAAATACGTGTTGTCAGTACAACTGTTATTTAATCCCGTCAAAAGTGTTAAGGGGTAAAATTCAATATGGTGTTAACCTGTATGCTACCACCCAGACGACACTGTACATAGCGACTTCTCCCGGTTTAAACATTTCATATATATATATATATATATATATATATATATATATATATACATTAAATTACTGTTTATTTAACAACGCTCGCAACTGCAGAGGTTATATCAGTGTCGCTGGTGTACCGGAATTTTGTCCCGCAGGAGTTCTTTTACATGCCAGTAAATCTACCCACATGAGCCTGTCGCATTTAAACACACTTAAGGGTAACTGTACGTGAACGACCACAAATATTATCAGAAAGTGCAGGCTCTAAATTTCTAAAATGTTATAAGAAAATGAACTTACAATTGGACAAATATTACAAGGTACACCAACAAGACTTATTAGAACTTAAATATCTGATAAAAGTATAAAAAAAGATTACTAATAATATTTTTCAAACCAGTTTGATCAAAGTATGAAAAAAACAAACAAACAAAAAATAAAAACTGCAGTTACTTCATTTGGTAACCATAACATTGTTATGGTCTCTCCGAAATTTTTAATATTTTTCCTGTATGTAATAAACACTTATTTCTGAAAAGTAGACTACTCTCAGATATGTAGAGTTCTTTATTTTAATATAATTAATTTTTTATTTGTCCTATATAAAATATATTAACATTTACATAATGTTTTGTGACCTAATCTTTCTATTTTGAAAGAAATGGGCACTATTGTAGTCTACATTTTGCATAAATGTTTGTTAAATCAGTGTACAAAGTTTCAGAATTCTATCTCTATAGGTTGTGGAGTTAAGAAATAATATTTTTGAAAATTTTCAAATTTTGGAAAATTTAATTTAAAGTAAAAAGTGAATTCTAGAAAATATTATTAGTAACGTTTTTATACTTTTATCAGATATTTAAGTTCTAACAAGTTTTGTTGAGGTACCTTGCAATTTTTGTCCAATTGTGAGGTCATTTCCTTATAAAATATTAGAAACTTAGAGTCTGCATTTTCTGACAATATTTGTGGTCGTTCACGTACATATATGCCTTTAAATGTCATCGACCTCGGCCGGGATCGAACCGCAACCTCGAGCATAGAAAGTCAGCACTATACCAACTACGCTACCGAGGGCGACTATATATCTTAATTCAATCCTTTAATAGGTTGCTGAAAGAATTCATGCTATCAGTATATTTTATTTGAGCTCACATGTGAAACGACTTTATATTTCTGCAGTTAGGAAAAGTTGAAGTAAATCCTTCTTCAGTAATTCTTTTTTATAATTCACATCAATCCTTCTCGAGTAATGCTTTTCGATTTCTTGTGGTGGACACGATGTCCGTTTCTATTGATAGAATTGATCTCATTTCTTCGCGAAGCCTTCCCCTGAAACATTGTTCCGCTGTTGAATTGCGAACTGAGGATTTTAGTAATGAGATTTTTATGTAAGTAGTTCAAATGCTACCATGCTCAGCGGTTATCTTGCCACGAGCCCGAAGCTGCTTGAGGAACGAGCACCCGGTTATAAAAAGTTTTTATGCATGTAAAAAGGTATGTTAAAAAAAAGACTTCACCATACACAGCACTTTTGGAGAACTCTAATAAAAAGAGCTTGATGGCTTGTAATAATTAGCAGTTACACGTAGTGATGATGCTTGCTTAGTTGGACTGTTAGCGTGATACCGCAAACCCTAATTGCATTTCTGAACTTTGGGGTAGGCACTAATTTAATACAGAATTTTACTTTTGCTATTTTCATTACGACATATCCACTTTGTGTGTGTATATCCTGTAGAAGAGGAGGGAGAACCATTACGCAGCAGAATGAAATTTGTGGCTCCATTTCACGTACCCTAATTATTAGATTACTATACTTTTTATCCCTCCTCCTGCTATGAATTGTGTAATGCGAACATGTAAGTTCGCTGTTTATGGCAAACAAAACTAAACAGTAGAATTCTCCAACTGTGTTTTGTTTTAATATTTTCCTAGCGTCCTGCACGATAAAATTATGTTGTTTGTAGTATGGGATTACGGAGGAAAGAATTTGAAATAATTTTAATAACTAACTTATATTAATGAAGCGATTTATACCAATTTGTTTTGATTATGTCTACTAAGGCCTTTATTACACTATCAAATTTCTGTGTCACAGAAGTTAGATAAAATATAGGCTATATCAGGCATGTCAGAAATCAGACTCTGAATGTGCAGTTATGTGCGCGAATCGCCGGTCTGTGTGGACTGCATCATTCAAGGGTTGCTCTTACCAGTTCTTAGCTGGAGGGTGTACAATAATCTATTCTGCGCTTCTTGGGTTGGATTAAATAGGCATTTGGACATTATAAATACACTTAGCAGAAGGAAAAAACACGGTTATTATCAGTGTCTATATTTGACAATTGCAATACAAAAAACTTTAGGCTTACTCAGTTATACTTTAGTGGTTTGTAAAGCATAATTTATTAAAATGATTTTTATATAGTATTTGAAGAAAAAGAATATTTCAGTGATTTCTAAACAACAAAAAACGAACACAGTATTTCATTTTACGTAGTAGGTACTAATTATTTAAAATAATAGACCCTATTCTTTCATTGTTCTTCAAGCATTATTATTTATTGGGACCATTGGTACACAAATGTTAAAAAAATATACTCCGAATTAATTACATGCAGTAGGACATTGTGAAGTTTTTACACTGAAATAATTTCCTTGCTGTATGTCAATATAAATTAACATTAATATTAATAAATGATATAAATTAACCTTAGAATTTAAATTCACACAGGCCTATAGTTTATTTAGAAAACGTTGAGAGCAATTATCGACAAGTTGGAAGCGTTACTGAAAGAAATTAAAAGTGTAGTTCACAAGCTGTGAAGCGACGATATTCTATTTATGTCAGGTTTAAATATTTATTAATGTAAGTATATTAGCATACATAATATAGTGACGTGAGACGATAAATTGCCATTATATATTTTTCAAGAAACTTTTTCCGCTCTTGCAAATAGTTGCTTAAACCTCAAGAGCCTTAATGTATTTCTCACAATATTCTCATCACTTACCAGCTTATGAAATGAAAGTCGTAAGTCATCTAATATTTGATGGCTGTGTTAGTACAGACTCCAAAACAACGCCAATGTCAAGTTCGTTTTGCCGTGAAAGTACTGATTAACTTTACTAATCAGATCTAAACTGTCACAACACTTACCTCGACATGGGCTGATCAAAACCTTTCATTTTGAAATAATTATTGTTGGCTGAGGAAAACATTATAACAATGATGTTATATGATTCATAATTTCCCTTCTTCGTTATCTGTGAACTCCTCACTTTATTTATCACAACTCATTCACAGACAGCAAATCAGTACCCGTACTGAAACTGAGTTACTTACTTACTTACTTACAAATGGCTTTTAAGGAACCCGAAGGTTCATTGCCGCCCTCACATAAGCCCGCCATCGGTCCCTATCCTGTGCAAGATTAATCCAGTCCCTACCATCATATCCCACCTCCCTCAAATCTATTTTAATATTATCCTCCCATCTACGTCTCGGCCTCCCCAAAGGTCTTTTTCCCTCCGGTCTCCCAACTAACACTCTATATGCATTCCTGGATTCGCCCATACGTGCTACATGCCCTGCACTAAAACTGGGTTACTGAAAGAAAAGCTGATATGCTGTTGCAGGTCTGTATAGCCCTGTAGCGTTCCTCCCCAAGGCGATTCACTCCCTCCAGGTAGGGGAATAGAAAGTGCACATCGTACAGAGACTACTGCACAATGTGCGCGACTTCACAATGTGCAGGGTTTTGACATGCCTGGGCTATATGATAAAAGCTTTTACAGTGTAATATAGCATCTTTGATCACATCTAGCTGTGACATAGTTCTGTGATAAAAGTTATGTTCATCATCATACCTTTGATAAAATCTGTGATTAAGAAGAAAGAAAATGGCGGACATTAGATACATATGGCCTGTGAAAACCACAGAACTTTTAATATCACATTATGAATCACATTAAATGTTTCGTCATCCATTCTTAAATACTTAGGATTTCACATCTTCACACTGAAGTTCTCTCCATAGAGTCTGATGAATTCCTTTTGTATCTTTTCTCCCTGCCCAATCTCTAACCTAAATAAGTTTTTTCCCTTGATTTCTTCTTTAGTATTAATGCAATAACCATTACTGCACTAAAGCTGCATCTACATAGTTCAATTTTCCATGTGCATATGCATGCAATCTGGGAAGAATATTGAAAGAATCAAGTTTAAAACGCACATTCAATTACGATGCAAGAAGATTTTGCGTCTACTTGGTGCGGCGTTTTGAAAGTCATCTTTACAAATTAATAGTACATGTCAATGTTGCATGCATTGCTTGAATGCTTAAAGTTGAAAAAAAAAAAGTTGAACCGTGGGATGCACCTTTACAGTTGCAACATAAATAGAATTGTCGTGGATTATTATAACTGTGATGAAAGATATGATAAAAGCTTTGAGATAGTGTAATGTACTCAAAATCTCATATTTGATCATATATATTTGATCAAAATTTTTATCATATTCTGTGACACAGAAATTTGATAGAGTATAGAAGGTAAAATGATCGTCGCTTTTCTAAGAATTTTACTTTGTGAGGGAAAGTTGATATAAAAAACAGCGGTTATGTTTACAGTTGGCGAAACTTATCAATAATTCATCTATAGAGAACTTTCTCAGACTATGTGGCGCTGCTACTCAGTGAACGTCGGATATCAGTCATTAGTGCAACTGAAATGTTATCAAATGAAATTGTAGATTGGCGAGGATGAAATATTGGTCACAGATCAATGTGGCGTTTTCCAAACGCTAAATTAATTACATTCAGTCTCAAGTATCATCTCATTTGGTTATGAGTTGAAGTTTTTTTAAATTTTAATTGTAACTATGTGATACACGGAATAAATATTTTGTGGACTGGTAACAGAAACATATCTTTCAACAAGATATTCATTCATCTTTGATGTTCGTTCTTCGTCTCTGAAATTCGCAACCTATTACGATTGCTCAGATCACAAGGGAACAACTCGAAATTTAAAGTTTTGAATAACTTGCATTTAAAGCTTCATGTTGCTGTGAAAAATCCAGAGACCATTGAAATTACTACAAATTCTGTTAATTACCGGGTGATTCACGAGGATTTACCGGAGACATTTTGAGCAAAAAATGTCATACAAAGATGTGTCCTAATCTCAATATTTTCAGAGTTACATTAATTTGAAGTTGTAAGTGAAATACGGTTTTTATTTAGTTTTAAGGGTAAAAGAATATTACAAACAGAGAATAAACTATTCAGAAGTATTATTTATTTAATTGGCTAGTGGTCGGAATCTAAAAATTTTTACGCACTTATCACAAAAATTGTTACAAATCCTACGACTTGAAGAACTTGATTCTTTACAGTTTAATTATGCATCCTAATGTATATTCTTGAAGAATTTACAAGAGTAGTGTGATTTTGTAAGAATAATTGTCATAAATGCGTAAGAAAAGTGTAATTTTGTAGTTAAAAATCGAAATAAAAATTCTGTATGAAGCAACTATGGAATTCACAACACATTTTTAGCTTCAGAATATCAGCTAATTGAATAAATGATACCCCTGAATAGTTCATTCTTTATCTTTAATATTCTTTTACTCTTAAAACTAAGGAATAATGTTATTTTACAAACAAATTCAAATTACTGTAACTGAAATTACTGAGATTAGGACACATGTTTATTTGATTTTTTTGCTTAGAACATCTTCGGAAATAAGCTCCGTAAGTGGCAGTAAATCTTGTGAATCACTCTGTATACTATAAGTTTCACATTAGTGTGTTAATTGGATTTTCCACAGCAGCACAGAGCTTTAAAATACAGTTTTCTCAACATTTTAAATTTTGAGTTGTTTCCTTTTGAACTGGCCTGTCGAATTTTATGATAGTGTATGAATGACATGAGCCCCTAAAATTATCTAGCATATCTGCATAACATTCCTTCCTGAACAACATTTTAAAAAATAGATACTTCATCGCCGTCAGAAAGTAAATTTTATCAAAGTTGCATTTTTTTGTCTAACGTGATTTTAAAGAAATTCACAAAATAGAATCAGCCAAACTCTTCATCACTAGATATGGAGTACCTATTTATTAAATAACTTGATATTTTCTATGGTAACCGCTTTCGCTTTTGTTCATAATTAAGTTTCAAGGTTAACTATATATCAGTAACTCTTAATATGTCAATTACCTTGTCAAGCAACCATCAGTACTTTGTGAAAGTAAGCCGTTGAAGAGCAAGACAGTTTGTTATGGGCATTCAGTTGCGGATGTTAAGCTAGGAAAGTCCTCCTTATTTAGAGGAGCTGATTCTATCACACAGAGAGTAACTTCAGATGGTCTTTGGTCTTGTCTAGCTTTTAAATTAATATTATTATTACAGATGAGAAGTTACTTATAAGCAGGTTTCGGGCTAGGGACACAGAGTAACCAGTATGAGGTTTAGAGTACACGGAGTATAAATGACGTCATGACCCGTGTGCAGTCACCCGACTGCAACAGCACAGGTGGGTCCGTAATGTGCATTACCGTTGTGTGTATGCCTATTGCTGCTTGGCTGCGGTACATGTATCAGGCTTCGGCGCAGGGACACCTGATTGAAGATTGCAACTCATGTTAATACTTTAATGGTAGACATTTATTGTCTACACTAGGAATGTACTGTATATACTGCATCTGTACAGGGTGAAATATATTTTGTGCCGTACTATGACGGATTGTTTACATGTTGAGAAACGAAGTAACGACGCGCTCCATCTCTCAGTCCACTCGACCAACACAACACTATCGCCCGTGCGTTTTGAACTTCATGCGTTTCTGTGACCAGGACCGAAGTCTGCTTCTAAGAGTGATTTTTCACTTCACCTGAAGAAAACTTCATTCTACTTAACGTAATTTCGGTCGTTACGAAAATAATTTTTGAGTTATTTATGAATTCCTAGTATTTTTCTTGGACATATATGTGCAAGTACAGTGGCAACATTTTATTTTTACTTCAATTATTATTGTACCCGAGTTTTTGAATGTACTTCACTCCCACCCCTTCTACTAATGAAGTTCAACCGTCCTCCGCACAGAACCAAGACAGCATATACAGTCATAGTAGCCTTACGGTCATAGTGAACAGTACGTTCCAAAAACATGTTCGCGTTTTCCAGTAACGAAAGAGCTTTCAATATTGCATCATTTTCCATTTGCCTACGTCGCATCCCGGTTTCCCCCACCTGCTTCTATGGGCCTCTCTGTAAATGCTAGTGGTGGGCTGTCTTAGCTCTTTTCTGAGGACATTAATTTCTGTTAAGAATTGGACGTCTACGTAATATTATACCCACACAATTGTTTAAAATAACTTAAATGAAAGGGCCTCGTTAAGCAATTAACTGTCACGTGATTTCCTCCCTTTCTACGACGCTGCGACGTACCACTTGGACGGACAGTAGATAGCATGTCTGAGTAATTTTATCTTTTCGGATCGGACAGAAGTGAAGATTGAATTTACAGTACGTAAGGTAGGCGTACTCTTTTATAGAGTAGGTACAGAATTATTTCAACATGAGTTACTGATACGAAGTACGAACCTGGTAATTGGAATTACGTACAATAGTCTATAGTGCGATAATATGCACATTAAAACTGAAGCCTGTATCGAAATGAACGGCCACTATTTTCAAAAATGTGTTTAAATATCCATATTATGATTATTTTTCAATTTAACTTCATTCCCTATAGTGTACGCCAATGTGTTGTAGACAGTATAATATACACTGCATAATGAATACGTCCGAATGGATAGCTCAGTTCGTGAGTAGTAAAAAGACTCATTGTTAATACTCTACTGTATGTTGATTAAACAAAAACCTAATGAAAATTATCAAACTCAAAATTGCGATATTTCCTAGTTTACGTAAATGGATGAACTACGTTTCTTCCCTCCTATACCTAGTAAAATGATTTGTTTGTATACTACGTCAGTATCATCGAACTCCAGTCGTGGAAAGGGGTAGCAAACGGTGTTTCCGGTTCTTAATCGTTGATCCAAAGGTATAGCCAGGTTAATATTAGAAATGTTAGTAAAAATAAAATGATGTCCCTGTATATGATTACAATTTCTTCATATAAACATTCTTTTGCTGTTTATTTTCGTTACGGTGAACGTTGTCCGCAGCTATGAGTGAGGGTATAACGCGTGAACTTCCGAGCCAAATGCTCCGTAGTTCGATTCATATTGTGGGCAAACTTTATCTCCAGTCCATATGGTTAGGAGTTAGTTCCTTATCTGGTACTTTTCCTATGACATCTCTTCTGTGGCCTTTGCCGTGCTTATCATAGAGTCGCGGAGGCTCACTATGTGAGAGTACCTAGTCTTGGCCCAAAAATGGCCAAAACATCTAGATAATATAACGCCTGAAGAAGAATAACGGCGACGGTTGTGTTAACGTTTTAAAGTATTTACTTTACTTTTATATCTTGAATTCTTTATACAAAAAATCTGTGAGTTTTAGGCATCATTATGTAGGTAATAATGATTAATTTCTTTGGCAACGTATTTATATACATATTGTCTAAAATATTTCATATTTTTATTGCATAGAAAACATTAATAACAAATATTTAGAGCTAAATTTGGAGTACGCAGTCATTTTATTTACTTTTTAAATAACGGTCCGTTGTATTTGAGTAAATATTGGCAATTATTGTGCCTGATTTCCGGGAAAATTAATTCCTGAATACTAAATATGAACAAAATACATTCAATAGTTCAGGCGAAATTACTAAAATACATTATAAACGAAATTACTGTTTCGCTGTCAGGCATACAAGAGAGTTTATTTCTGTAGAATTCTCTCGAAATCGACTTCCAATGCTTGACATAACTTTAGTTTATAATTACTTCTTGTAATAATAAAATATACCAATATATAATACGTGTTTTCTTCGGTAAAATTTTGTAAGAAGCAACATTTGACTACCTGCAATGAAACTCGATGTCAGTTGGGAAAGGTTTGTTCGCAAGTATGAATCCATGATTCAAATAATGGACTTAAATTTATAAAGAAAAATTATTGACATAAATGATCTTTCTATCAACGAAAATAAAACCATAATTATTCCATCCTCATTATATGAAAAATATAACAAATCTCCTACATCTATATTAAGTATTAAATTACATAACTCTAATTATTGCCTTCTACAGTGTAAATGTCCGATTATTAAGAAGTCCTCTGAAGTTAAATATTTCGGGATAATTTTCGAAAGTAATTTAAAATGGAACCAACACATTAATTGTAATAAATTACGTAAAATAATATATTATTTTGTTTTTATTGAGGAATTACTTGTCAATAATTTTAAAAGACATATTGAATTTAAAAGGCATATTCAAAACCGATAAGCTAGTATAGCTTCATTTAATTTCTTGTCAATACGTTTATTACGCACAATATACTTAACTTTATTTCAATCGGTAATGGTGTATGGAATTATAGGATGGGGTAGCTTATTTAAAACTAATAATTAAATTATTTTTCTTCATAAACCTATTCATTTTCCATCTCAGTAATTGTTTTTAGACTTTAATGTTTTTAAAATCAGACAAATTTATTAGACTGTATTAATAAAATTCATACATCAAAATATAAATAATTTTGAATTGTATTCTCATAGTTATGAAACAAAAGGTATAAATTCTTTAAGATTGAACCAAAATGGAATACTGTTACAGTATTTAATCATAGTAGTAATTTACGCCCAAGAATGTAATAACAAATTTATATTTAAATATCCTAATCTTGTCAGTTCTAATAGTTGTGGTATTAAATTAAAAAATTTATGAATGGATTTTATAAATAATAAAAAATTGTAAATTTAAATGTATATATTCTTATTGTGTAGTAGATATAAAACAAATTGTATTATATACTTCTTAATTTAAATTCAGGAATCTGCCCCTGAGCACGAGTTCTACTTTTTCAGGAGTGAGCTAAAGTTTCATCTGTTTATATTATATTGTATATTACAATTATTAGCAAAATAAATACATAAAATAAATAAGTAAGAGGAAGTTTCTCTTCATCGAGGTGACACTTCTGCTTTCGCAGTTTCCAGTTCGGCAACGGAATGGACAGCAACAAGTTTAATATTTGAAGTGATCGCGTTGTGGAACGTGGCGCAAGTCCCTCGAGGATGCGTTTCGAAATTCCAATACATATTACATATTGAGGGTAAGCTTTAAGTTACATAGTTTTCTTATCTCTCGGATCCAGAATAAGGGCTAGCGGACCACGTATGAGTTTGCAATGTTTTATTCATTGATTTTTAAAGATGTGGAGATGACCTGTGCCAGGACAGAGAGAGAGAGAGAGAGAGAGAGAGAGAGAGGGAGGGAGGGACTTTCATCCAATAGATAAAATGGACCGCTCCCCACTGCACTCTGATATCAGAAAGTGATATTATCGTTCGCTTCATTTTATTTATTTTTTTTTTGAGCAGATGTAGAACTTTCAGCGTATACGAGTGTAACATGGAGAAAGAGATTAAAATATCTGCAACCTTTTAGAAAGTCAGTGAATTACTTTTCCGGAAAAAGTCTCTGTTGTTAGTACACATAATGTGAAGTCATATGTTACAGTTTTTTTTACAAAACTCGAAATATAACTCTTTTTCAAAATAAAATGCACGAGCTAGGACGAAGTTATAATGCAATAAAAATATCGTAATAGAACTCTGTCCATTGAAGTGACAAACATCAGTTTATCGACTTACGGCACATGCATGTACAGTATAATAGTATTAACGTTAAATGGAATGTAGTATATTTTAATGAGACAGTTTTTACTGGCTTTTGTCATCCCATTTCGCACGCTTATGTTACTGACACAATCATATACTCTTGCGACTTGATCCATTACTGCATCATAATTATATTTTAACACTATTATTGAGTGTTACTATTATAATAATTATTACTAAAGCCCGGATTTCTAAGCAAATTGCATATTTTTTCCACATTTCTAAAGGTAAGCAGAAAGGTTATACTTCGTAAGACGCACCTAGATAAGCAGTTTTAACTATGTTTGTTAGTGCTTCTAAATGCTTGTTTCGCAGGTAAAGGTTTTTGCTTACTTATTTTACGACTTCTAATTAAGACAATATATTTTACTCAAAACTGTAATTTTGAAAGTGTATATTTCCCTCCTATCCATCATTTATCACGGATTCCCTTTTTTATTGGCTAATAAAAATTACCTTCAGTGGAATGCCTAAGAAAACAATGCTAGGATATGACTCAGGATTCTGTGAAATAATACTGCGTAGTTTTAATGAGGAGAGAACCTTGGAACATTTACTTTCTCTGATAGACGAAATTTCGGTAACATTTTCTTCAGAAACACGTGGGGTTGCAAAAAATTGCGTTCGACAAACTCAGTTAGGTATTACAGAAAAATTCCGGTTACAAAACACTGTGTCAAATTTCTAAAAATCTTTCTGGTGAAGAAACAGACATTGAAGAGGAATTCACCGAAGAAGAACTGTGGTGCTGTTCACATGCGCCTGTGACGTCATGCGACGTCGAAAGAACATCATTTTCACTTTACAAATCATTCTTCGCTTAGAGGCGCAGGAGCTTCACACAGGAAAATCTCAGGATGACTGTATACTGCAACAGATATCAATAAGATAAAATTTCTATGAAACAATTTATCATCATATTTCCTATGTATTCGTTTTAGCTTATTTTGGTGCTTATTTTCACCATTTTTCGTGCTTATTTGCTTGCTTATTTTACTGTTTGATTGTGCTTAGAAATCCGGGCTTTAATTTATTATTATTATTATTATTATTATTATTATTATTATTATTATTATTATTATTATTATTATTATTTACAGAGACTTTATTTTGTGCAACACTTACGTTAAATTGTACTATGTAACGTGGGTACCCGCAGTAAAATCTTGCAACTACATCATTTTGCAGATGTGGTGCATGGACGTATCTTATAATAAGTCAGATTTTCGCAACGCACTCTGTAGTAGAAGAATGTTTGTCTTGTACAGATGAGGAGGCTAAACCTGGAATGAGAGCTGCGCGAGAAAGGAAAAGATAGGCGATCAGATACAGAGTTTGGTGCGTGAGAGGTGATTGTCGGTAATATTGGAATCTACAGACACGGAAGTTCAGCTCAGACTGAACCTTACCTTCCTCCTCCACACCTATTGATGGTATAGCCACGACGCATAATACGGTCACATGACAGGTGTTGCCTCCTCTGCTATACAATACGAGTGCTATTTGTCTGACCATCATGAATGCATGTAAACAAGCAGGAATCTTAAGTTGAAAATAATATATTTTTACGGTTATATGTTTTAAAATCATTATTTCATATTAAATTAATCAACATGCAAAACGACTCAAAGTATTCTCTGCATATATTTTCTCTTTAATACAGGAATGTGATTGAATAGAAAAAACACAAATCGCTTATGAAAGGGGCGGGGAAACAAAAATCGCAAATACAATATTTTATACCGTTTATAACCATAGTACAGCTCATGCATTTTGTCAAGATACTCGCGATGTGCAGTACGGGAACAACGTTTCTATGGAGGGGGTAGGAGTAGAAGGAAAGGTCGGGCGTGTGTCTACAGAGTTCAAGGCAAAAACTAACTCATTCCCCTATAATTCGTAAGTAGACTCATCCGATCTCGTGCGCAGCTCTGTAGGAAGAGTGGGGGAGTGTCTCGACATAATGCATGAACTGTATATGAAAGTTAAAATGGAAAACTTGTCAATACTTGGAAAATGTAACATAAAATATAATCAAAGGAAACATTATTTTGCATATATTATTGCAATTATGCATAGCAGTAAGCCTATAGTGTTACATTAAAAGTAATGGAGGCACTCGCGAGTCCATTGCTCTCTCTTCACTGCCAATACCCCCACATGAAGAAAAAAAAACTGTAAGAAGTGATGAAACTGTTGATTGCTGGGAATATAGCACTACACTTTTTGTGCTGTTTCTTCGTAATATACGTATCATAAAATGAATATTCACGAACTAAGCTGAACTGTTCTAAATGGAAGTCTGTTGTGTACTAATACTCTAACTTTGATATGTCCATAATATTCAATAAAAAACTTTTCCGCGCTCGATCCAGTGGAAATGTACACACTGTTTCCTTCGCAGTCGCATTCATTATTGAACAGTAAAAGACTGACGGCATTTACTTGAACAAAACCTGTTTTCTGGCGAACGCTGTGTATTTACGTACATTTTGCCAATCACATTTACCTGTTATGTGGTCCTTAGTGATCCAGTTGTTGACATTTTATCTGAGATTTTCTGGTTCAAACTGAGCTTCGGGCAATGAATTTTAAATTCGATATAAATGCATAACCTGTAACTGCTTTCGGAAAGGAGACAAACCTGAGGGTCCTTTGTTTTAGATTTACAACTTTCAAGGAAATTACTCCGCTAGAATGCTTTCGGAAAAAGTTTCCGGGCATTTATTTCCCCCGGCGAAATTTGCATTTAGAGCCCATATCAGGGCAGTTGTATGATTGGACTTATCCCACCTTCTTCACTTGTAATCTATACGAGCATTTTTCGATCTTATTCAGCATGTGGCACACTAAAGGTGTAATTTTGAATTTCGCGGTACATTTGCATAATTTAATTCAGTGGTTCTCAATCAGGAAGTACTTTAGGGAGTTTTAGGAGGGAATTTGTTCACTTGTGCCGCGTTCGCTGAATGTTGACTCCAGTGGACTCACTTCTTTACTCCTTTTTTTCCGTTTATTCTTCCAATTTACTACGACATCCTTTACTATTTTCATTTTCTCGCGACACAACGGTTTAAAATAGCTGATCTATACCATAGCATTCGCTGTTAATGTCAGAGATTATTGTTGGTCACAATTTACATTTATTACTATCAGTACAGACGTAGAAAACAAGTTAAATAAATTTTTAAGACTTATTGGTACAATTAAACGTATACTCTTAAATAAAGTCGGCAGACAAACTGTGCTCAAATTTTGCAAGACACTGGCAATTCCAACATTGTTATATGGTTCAGAAACGTGGATTCTGACTAGAGTCCAGCAGAGAAGTATTGAGATCGCTGAGATGAGACTCTTAAGGCCACTAGCAGCAGGATTTATACTACAGGACTATAAAAGAGATGAAGATATACGTCAAGAACTGAATATCGAGAGTATAAGAACTATAATTGAAAAATATAAAATAATTGGTACGACCATATAACAAGAATGCCCAACGATAGGGTACCTTTTAGAACATGGTGTTACAGACCTACACGAGGAAGACGAGTGGGAAGACCAAAGAGACGTTAGATAGACCAGTTTGACGGATAAAATTCTGGAGGCGGAACAGGCCATCGGCCTAAATCTTGAAGTTATTGATGATGTTGATTCTATCAATACAGTTGAAGTAAAAGTTTTTCATATATTCATTACGAAATAAAAAGAAAAACATTTTTTTTCTGTAATAAAACGTATTAAATTGTAGGAGTTACCGAAGAAAAGCCACAGGATATTCAATTCTAACTAACATAACGTAACTTTTCATAAATCATATACAGAATAGAAACATATTTGTACTTAATACAATAATAGTGTTTAACTATGGGTATAATCAAGTTTAATTTCTGAATAAGTGCACCATATTGTTCTTCAAGAACAGGTCTTTCGTCAATTTTGTGTAGTCGTAAGTTCACATACATTTTCAAATATAGTTATAAAACTTGTTACTTAACAGTTGTTTCAGTGAGATACAAGTATGGAGAATTTTATATTCTTGAACATTAATAGTAACACTGAAATTATTCATAAGGTCTTGTGAAGTAAAAACCACTTTTAAATAATACAATGATCAATGCTTTAAAGACTAAATGACAGAATGATAATAAACAAAAGAACACACCTAACAAAAGGTCGAACAAACTTTTCCAAGCCACTATTTTCCAAATTGAAATGTGCTTTTATTTTTAAATAATTTAAAATTTAAAAACAAATATTGCAATTTCAGAGTGTACCTACCATTAGAATAACGTAAACATATACGAAAACATTTCTTGTACTGTCTCTGAAAGCACAAATTCATTTAACGTGATTAAATTTCGGCATACAATCAAGAAATGCTTATAGAGTGTTAGTTGGGAGGCAGGCGGGAAAAAGACCTTTGGGGAGGCCGAGACGTAGATGGGAAGATAATATTAAAATGGATTTGAGGGAGGTGGGATATGATGGTAGAGACTGGATTAATCTTGCTCAGGATAGGGACCAATGGCGGGCTTATGTGAGGGCGGCAATGAACCTCCGGGTTCCTTAAAAGCCAATATGTAAGTAAGTATGTATACAATCAATAAAGTACTAACATTTGACGATTGTTGTGCTTATAATTAAGTAAATATTGAAATTATCACTCAAGCAATTTCGGAAACTAAATGCACCTAGTATACTTCTATTCCTTGTAAAAAAGAGTGAAGATAGGAATGGATTGCAGTATTATTATTATGAATTGTAAATAGGGCTCAGATTGTGTAGGTAGTCCGGTGAAGTGTGCGATATCACTGGTGACTGCTGGTGATTGATTATGATGGAGAGTAGCAAGTTTATCAAAGACGCCCTGCTCTAGCTTTCATCTCCATTGAGAGGAGATTGAATATAGCATAGCACGCCCTCCTGTACTCCAGATACGCCAATAATTTGATTTTTGAGATCTTACTCAACGGCAAAGTTACACGTGAAATTCTGTGTGAGAGTAGTAATTCAGTAGGTCAATATTAAACTTTATAGATGATTTATAGTTTTAGTATTAATTGATAAAAAAGTAATCTTTGAGACTACGGTAGTTAGTAGAATCAGAGTATTATATTATTGATATTGGGGTCAGTGTTAAGTAGAGCCTATATACTCTTACTTACAAATTGCTTTTAAGGAACCCGGAGGTTCATTGCCGCCCTCACATAAGCCCGCCATCGGTCCCTATCCTGTGCAAGATTAATCCACTTTCTATCATCAAATCCCACCTACCCTCAAATCCATTTTAATATTATCCTCCAATCTACGTCTCTGCCTCCAAAAAAGGCCTCTTTCCCTCCGGCCTCCCAACTAACACTCTATACGCATTTCTGGATTCGTCCATACGTGCTACATGCTCTGCCCATCTCAAACGTATGGATTTAATGTTTCTAATGTCAGGTGACGAGTACAATCTATGCAGTTCTGCTTGTGTAACTTTCTCCATTCTCCTGTTACTTCATCCCTCTTAGCCCCAAATATATTTCTAAGAGCCTTATTCTCAGACAGCCATAATCTCGCCTATATAATCTATGTATCAAATTATAAAATATTCGTGAAAATGTGTAGAAAGTATTGAAACATATATTACACACGCATAAATACTGGTAACATAATTACAAAAGGATAGAAATCATGTCAATGAATTCCTCACTTTCTGCTGTTTTCATATGTCCAGAAGGTAAGTTTCCCTGGGTCATTTAAAGAAAGAAAGCACAATCTTATGGAAATATTTATTGGAATAGATACAGCAATTGTTCAGCAATTTTGAATATATTTCCAACCGGAATTGAGACATTTATCATACCGTGGGATCAACAAAGAAGTGCAGATGGCTGTCACACACTGGTTCCGACCCTAGGCTGCAGACTTCTAGGACAGAGGGATACAAACGTTCATCCCATGGTGTGACAAATGTCCCAGTTCTGGTGAGAAACTTGTTGAAAAATAGCTCAACAAAATCTGTATCTCTTCCAGTTAATCTTTCCATGAAATTGTGTTTTCTTTTTGTAAATGCCCCAGGGAAGCTTACTTTCTGGATGGCCCTCTAATTGCGCTCGAGTGGCCAACATTTGTATAAGCACTTGTTTTGACATTATTAACATGGCTGGAAGAAAAAAAAAACTGTATATGCCTCCATGAGAATGTTTGTTTGTAAAACTTCAACAGTTTTGCAGCTAAAAAGCTGGATTTTTTCTCAGTATATTCATTATACCATGCTTAACAATTTGTGTATGATTGTTTTCTTACTCTCCAACTTTTAAAACAAAGAATATATGTGACTTAAATAAAAGAACTATAAAGAATTATTTGGGTTATTTCAAAGACTATTTTTTCGCTCTAATCTGGCATCCGTTAGAAACATTGATTACACAATTCTCTTCCTAATACAGCAGGGGCGCTGTATAAAATTATTCAGACTGATTGAATGAGGAGTAGAATTTTGAATATTTTCCTTTAAAAATGAATAGCTGAAAGAAATGACTGTAGGTTGCTAAGACACGTGTGTGTACCTAAAATGTATGAATAAAAACGAAAATTAGAAATTTTCATTTTCTCTCTAGTAGTCCTCCTTTAAGTTCACACATTAACACGGACTGCAATTAATTATTTTATGTAACTTAACATTTCAGATCTTTCCTGGTTTTATTTGTTATGACATTTTTAAGGTGTCACAGGAATTTTCTAACTTGTGAAACTTTTGCATTAAGCCTTAATGATATTCATTTTGTCACATCAAATATTATGAGTTCTGTATTTTTGTTCTCTACTTACTTATAACAACACACATTACAATATATGAACACATTCTGATCAAGTTTCCAGATATAGTGAAATACGCAGACTATATTTTTCTATCAGTAGGGGGGCATATCGTCGTTGTTACTGCAATAACTCCAATGTGACATATTTATCGATTTTCAGATTTTTGCCCTATTAAATAACTGAAATAGTGATACAGCAAACAATAAAATCTCCTATATGTAATTATATTTCTTTCTTTCGAAAATTTAAGAATTCACAGCCTATAGGATGAATAAATGTGCTTTCTTTCTACTGAACAATTTTATATTTTGCACATAGGAGTTATTGCAGGAACAACGACGATATGCAATTATATGCAAAATCAAACGCATGCAAAATCGTCCGACAACGCTTAATTGTGAAACGAGTTCACCTTTGCATATATTCCAGAGTGTTATATGCAACAACATTTTGCATGTAAATCCGGATTCTAATGATAATTAACACTATTAGGGACCATGGTACACGCTCTCAACCAAGCGCGCGTGATGAAGTTCCGATTTCGATCCGAAGCTTGTCTCTGAGGGCTGAAGCTATTAGTGATTTTTCTACGACAAGTCAGACATAAACATAAGTAGTATTAACCGCACATAATTACTCCCTTTCACTTAATACACTGATATTATTGGTTAATTAACATTTTCGTGTTGCCGAAATTAGGCAAGCAGGTGTTAATTCATATTCTACCGGCATGCTTCAATTTTTCGTATCACTTTCATTCTGTCATCCTGTCTTTTTTTGCATTTCATCTTCCCGAGTTTGGGTAGCTTCCAAAATGTTTTTGTTTAAGAAACCGAGTATAAAATAATAAATTAGATTCACTATGTATAGCATGGTGGCTGGAATTATCACTTTTCTGTGCCTAGATCAGGAATGTCGAACAGCGCTGTCAAACTGTGAAACGATTAAAACTGTCTCCTACCGTAGCTGAGCTGAAACGGCAGTCAGTGAGGTCAATCTGAGCTCGCTGTAGCAGTGTTCTATATGCAGTATGTTTACCAACTCTGGCGGCTGGTATGGATATGAAACGACGATTCTATAGTAAGTGGATAGATAAATATTTATTTATCAGGACGGAAAGGCACATTGCTTAATATGTAGAAAGGAACTTTGATACCTAAGCCATCATAATATTAAAATAAATTTTAATTCAACACATGCAGAAGCTTACGGACCAGAAAAGTTATCCGGTTCCACTCTTGAAAAGGGTTTAGAGAAATTAAAACCAAGATTGAATTCATAAAATTTCCATCATCATCGGGTGTTAGTAGAACAAGCTTGGTTTGTGCTAGTTACAAAATTTGTGAAATTATTGCAACGGCTTCAAAGTTATTTACTGACGGAGAATTTGTGAAAGACTCTCATAGCTGATGCAAAATAGATATGTCCGGAATACGTTAATGATTTTAAATCTATAAGTTTGTCTCGTAATATTGTTGTAGAGGGCATATCAAAATGGGAGATAACTTGGAGGGACATCTGATAGCAAAAAATGAAAACTTTTTTCTTGTTACTCACTAGCTCAAAGATACGGTGAAGCTAGCTATATTCATAAAGAGTGTCGTTTCAGATTTCAATGTTCATGGAGATCTTGTAGATGTCATTTCACTAGAGGAGGAGAAGATATTTTTGAATCTGTAACAAAAACTATGAACAAATTACAAGTCACGCTAAAAGTAATTAATTTTATACATCAAAACAGTTTACGTTTCTGAACTTGAAGTTCCACTGCTATCACACATATCTACACACTAAGTTGATATTTTAAACATGATATTAACAGCATTATTATTACTAACGAAAAACATTCATGGAATGACCTAGTAGTTAAAATGCTATCATCATCATCATCATCATCATCATCATCATCATCATCATCGTCGTCGTCGTCGTCGTCATCATATAGGCTTACATTCTTTGTTCATCAGCGTTTCATCAAGTAAAAATCTAAAATGAGCTCTTAATCAATTAGTAAGATGTATAAAAGTTATCAAAGTACCAGCCGCCGCTTTAATACTTTCGCTCTTGTTAACGATCGTTCGCCCGGTCTGCCTGCTACCTGTGTTCAACCGTTGCACGGTAAGGGAGGAGTGAAGGGTCTTCAGTTCACAGCTCGAGAGCGCTGTTCGACATCCCTGGTCTAGATTTTAGAAAACTGAACAAAAGTAATTTTAATTGCAAGATTATAAAATCCAAAATTTTGTCTACAATTTAATTGCTGTTCTTTGAAAGTATCTCATTCAAAATTTATAATGTAGAAAAAATACCTAGGCTTATTCTGTTAAATTTGAAATGTCGGTACTAATTTCTAACAGAGACTTCACCTTTCCTTGCGACTAAAAAATGTTGCTAAATTATGAGTCGTCTCCATTTTACCTGTACTCAGTAACACGATAAACGTTAGGATATAAATCCAAGAACTAGGCATAAATTTCATGTTTACACAAAGTATTTTTTTAGTCGATTGGAAACGAAGTTTGTAAGATGCTTCCGCTGGTAATTTCCCTGTGATGAATGTAGAGACGAGAAGCTGAACCCCTCTTTGAAAGTGCTGTTCATGGACTCGAAAGGAACTAGAAAGTCACGTATGAGGAACATGCAGCAGTAAGAGAAGAAAATAATTAAGACAGCGTCTTCTACTGAAAACTCAATTAAAAGACATTTCGCTCTCCTTACTTTTACGCAAGCCCCTCATTCAGCACAGACTGTAGCATACACTCGACTTCATATTCAAAAGCTGTAGCTCGTTCATAAGAAAACCCTAGTTATCTAGTCAGCATAGTGGCTTCATAAAATGTTAAAGCAAATTTTACTTGACCCAGGCATAAACTTTCTCTTTGCTTACTAAAGGGAAATGACACACATCTAAATATGTAGTAAACCTGTTTACTGTTTGCATTTATACTACTTTCGTGGAGCTAATTCTTCCAAACTTCCTTTTCCTGCTGAATTTCAGTATGTGGAAACAGGATACTGAAACTTCAAAGAAAGATTGCAACTCGAGTTTTCTAAAAAGTTTGCAAAGCTCCTTTAAATTTATTTTTACTTTCTAAATTCGACATTTTACATATTTCTTCTGTTTTTAAATAAGTCTTACTTTGGTCACATGTATTACTATTTTATATGTTGCCTTTTTTGCCAGGCTGTTAGATCGTCTGCTCACGTAGTAGCTCCTTTTAATTCGGCCTTAGAGATTTTTTACTGAAATAAAATATTCTTTGCTACCCTACATTTTGTGCAATTATCTCGTGAACATTAGGGGCAAAGAATGTAATATAAATATAAAATATGTAGATTACACTGCACTGATTTTGTTTACTATTAATATAATTGATCACTTTCGTAACTTATATATCCTTAAATATGGACCAATTTGTTTTATACAAATGGAAGTAATACAGAGTCTATTTTGGATAATTTTTTTTTGAAATTTGTTTCATCCTCAGAAGGAAGAACTCTTCCCGGTACCATACAGTCGATTTGAAAAAAAAAACACTTCCTCTCACCGCCGCCAGAGGAAGCTACTTATCCATGTGTAATGTGAATTTGATGCCAACTTAAAGTGACCTGCCATATGGCGTTATATACGCCAAGGACTTAAAATGACCTGGAGCATGACCTTATATACGCCAAGGATAATGGCACACGGCCATGCCTACACACATTCTTGTGATAGACCGGAATGATACAATGTCCCGCAGCCGCTTAACGTTATTGCAGAAGAGAACAATTGCTGCCTGGTTTGAACTTGGAAACAGTGTCGCTCAAATTCAGCGTTTATTCCGTAGACGAAGTGTTTCCAGGCAGGTGGATCGGTCGCACAGGCCCAATCCGTTGGCCTCCGCTATCACCTGATTTGATACCCCTGGACTTCTTTTTCTGGGGATTCATCAAGGATGGTGTCTATGCGACTATGCCACGCACCATTCCTGAATTAGCGGAACGAATTAACCACACCATACAAATGGTTACGCCTGACATGCTTACCAGAGTACATGAAGAGTTGATACGTCGCTTACATTTTTGCATTCAGCAGAACGGAAGACATTTTGAAAATTGTACACCATAATTTGTCAACAATTCAAACTGTTTTTACATTTATGTGTTTCAATAAAGGTTTAAAAGTCTAACTATTGTTTCGTTTAATAGCTCTGTCGGCGAGGGGAGGGGGTATTTATTTCCAAATCGACTGTACGGCACCGGGAAGGGTTTTTTCTCGTGAGGATGAACATCATGTCAAAAAATTATCTAAAATAGTTAATTTTTCGATAGACTCGTTACTTATGAAAGACCCTGTATAATTGTGTAAATTTTAACGCTTATTCCTTGGCTAGATTACAGCAAAACATTCCAGTACCATATTAATCCCAAATTAATATTTTTCTGAGAAAAAATTACTTTCCACATCCCCTAAATATTAACACTGTTTTACTCGATAGTTACTATCCGTACGATTCTGATTTTTAATCTTACAGTAGCAGTAGACGAACAAATAAGGTATTATTTATCTCTTTGCAGTTTTTTTAATAAAATGAAGGGTTTTCTTAGTGTGTATTCGTAGGAGAGCCGGTGATGCGCTGTGCCAAACTAGGCAGAATTTCAGCCTTATTTTCTAAATAAACATGTACTTAATTACAAAACGTATACTATGTTTTTAATTTATTTTAATATATCCTAATGCCCGCTTCAATTTGCAGAAGTGCAGAATTATCACTTCCACTCTATATTTAACAATGTAACAGATATAGGAGAAAGTCCAAGTAATGAGTTAGGTCAGGGATCGTTAGTACACTGCAGTGTGGTAGAGGAATTCGATGGTGTTCGGGTTAAGGGCGTTAAGTAATTTTTTGTGCAAATGGAGTTTCGTTTCCTAGGTGAATACACAAGTGACTGTTCAAAAACAAAATAATTCTGGCATTTTTTGTGTTTCACTTGTGTAGAAAATTACTTGCAATTAGGGTCCTAAGTTTAATTTTCAATCATTCCAAAACTAATTTTTGTGAATTATTTCTCTTTACCTAAACATCATCGAATTACTAGAAGAAAAAATAATATAAATTAGAGATTATCGTACCAAAGAAAAAGAAATAGAAATACAAGAGATTTCAAAATTGCAGTGCCAAAGAAGAAAATGTCACAGAGGATCGCAGTGCAAAAGAAGTGAAAGTTGAATTACATAGAAGACTACAGTGTAGAAAAAGGAGAAATAGAAGAAGAATTACGTGAAAAATTGCACTTCTAAAAGAGAAATTTAAGAAGACAACAAAGACAATGTTTCAGTGCCAAAGAAGGAAAAGTTATAAGAAAAATAGTTTAGAAGTTTGAAGTGCAATGAAGAAGTAGAAGCTGAATAAGAATTCAGGATCCAATAGAGTTTAAAGAAGAAGAGTTACAACAACAATGACATAATTGATTGCAGGGAAAGAAGAAAAAGTAAAAGTATAATAAGGATGGAGTAGAAAATTGGAGTTGGTGGAAGAAGTAGAAAATTGGAATTGAAAGAAGTAAAAGATTGAAGTTGAAAGAAGAAGTATAAAAGATTGAAGTTGAAAGAAGTATAAAAGATTGAAGTTGAAAGAAGTATAAAAGATTGAAGTTGAAAGAAGTGTAAAAGATTAAAGTTGAAAGAAGTGTAAAAGATTGGAGTTGAAAGAAGTATAAAAGATTGGAGTTGAAAGAAGAAGTATAAGAGATTGGAGTAAAAAAGGAGAAGTGTAAAAGATTAGAGTTGTAAGTAGAAGTAGTAGATTGAATTTGAAAGAAGATGAGTAGAAGGAGGTTGCAGTTAAAAGAAGAAGTGGAAAAAGATTGGAGTTGAAAGAATTAGAAAAAGATTGGAGCGGAAAGAAGGGGTAGAAAAGATTGGAGTTGAAAGAAGAAGTAGAAAAGATTGGAGTTGAAAGAAGAAGTAGAAAAGATTGGAGTTAAAAGAAGAAGTAGAAAAGATTGGAGTTGAAAGAAGAAGAAACAGAAGAAGGTTGGAGCTAAAAGAAGGAGAAGTAGAAAAAGATTGGAGTAGAAAGAAGTAGTAGAAAAAGATTGGAGTTGAGGAGTTGAAAGAAGGAGAAGTAGAAGAAGTTTGGAGTTGAAAGAAGGAGAAGTAGAAGAAGATTGGAGTTGAAAGAAGGAGAAGTAAAAGAAGATAGGAGTTGAAAGAAGGAGAAGTAGAAGAAGATTGGAGTTGAAAGAAGAATTAGAAGAAGATTGGAGTTGAAAGAAGGAGAAGTAAAAGAAGATTGGAATTGTAAGTGGAAATGGAAGTTTGGACTTGAAAGAAGGTGGAGTAGAATAAAAGTGGAATTGCAAAGAAAGATAACTAGAGGAAGAAGGGTACAGAAGAATGCAGTACAAAAGAAGATGAAGTGGAAGGCAAAGATGAAAGAATATTGCAATGCCGAAGAAGTAGGAGAGCAAGAATGTCGTAGAATGTTTCAGTGCCAAAAAGGATGAATGAATAGCAGGCTAGTGTTAATAATAAGACGGGGTAAAAAAGGAAATTACATTCATATATCATTTAACTACGACATGTTGGAAATATTAATTTATTTATTAGAAAGGATTTTGAATTTAAGTGCGTATTTTATATTCTAAAATAATTCCAGTACTTAAAATTCAAATGTGTAATTATTTGTTGTCAAACGAGACCAAGGTGAATCTCTCAATTACAATTGAAACAGGATAACATTTTTTCTGTAGTTATTAGAACCTTCTATTGTGTAATTTTATGTAGAAGTGGTACCACTTATGGAATATGTAATGCATTTCCATTTCAAATTAATTATATGTATTACATGATTTACCTATAATTAAATACTATATCATGATATTTCGGAAACAAGTTATTTTCCGTTTATATCAAACATAATATTGTATTTTTTTTAATGTTATTGTAAAATTCATTGTGAAATTTTCTATGCCGTTTAGCAATATAATCGGAAACAGAGAAGTTTTAGACTGGAAATTAAATTCATATGTGTTTAATCTACAAAATTTACGGATATCAAATATGAAGTGAAAAATATCTTAATCATTGAATTTATTTAAAGTTATTTTAAATATTCAAATACTGAAATATTATATTACTGTTCACTCATGAGGCTAATACTATTTATGTGATTTATAATATTTTCTAATTGGTATTATGTTTGACAGTTAATTCAATGCTGCAACGTTTGCCGTAGAAAAAATGTCTGTTACTGATAAGCCGTAAATACTTGTACATATTACTCAGTTCTCCATATCGGAGTCAAAACTTCATTTGTACCTAGGCTTTTCTCCACCTTCCAGACAAACATGCAATGGCAATTCGTGACATTCAATCAGCACGACTCCACTTCAGCTATGACAACGCAGGACATCGCATGGTTAACAGACATTCATGCTCTCGGCGGGATTCGAATTCACTACTGTCGCTTTCACGCAGAGTTGAAGCCGTTGTCATAAGTGCCGGGAATACTAATAACTAAATTCTAAGGTTGTAATGCCTAACAGGTCTGTAGATTTAATAACTCCTTGTGCTTGAAGAGCAGGCCTTTAGCATTTCAATGTACGCAATGTAGAGGGGCTGAGCTAATTGACTTACTTGCTGTACTGGTTTTATTGCTGACACCACATGACGTGAGACGAGGTGTGCTTGACAAGTCAGCTGCTTGTGACAGGAGCTTGTAATGGCGGTGCATCACCATGCACTAGATGCATCTTATTGTCATGCTAAACCGCTCCGCCCCTCAATACAATTACCTCCACCTTTCCTTTCTCATCCTATTGATCATGAAGTTTCATAGCTCCCACTCTCCATAGTTTAGACATTCTTTGTATTGATTACTTTTGCCGATAGTGGTGTTCGCAGCTGTTAAGGCGGAGCCTTGAAGCTCGTAGGTTCGAACCACTATTCAGGTGAGGATGTGTTCGTTTTCAGTGCAGTGTCCTTTTTTACCATGATAACTACACGGCATGAATTCTCACAACATAGGTTACCAAATTTCATTCATAGGTTTCTGCCCAAGGACAGATCTTTCATTGCAAACCCAGCATTGTCCAATCTTTCCCATTTTCTGCTTTTCTCTTAGTATCCGCATATGATGCATATAATTATGTTAATATCGTCTATCATCTGGTATCTTCTTCTGCACCGAACGTTTCTCCCGTTCACCATCCCTTCCAGTGCACCCTAAAGTTGGCATTTTCTTCTCAGTCACCCAACCAGTTCCTTTCTCTTTTTCTGATCAGTTTAATAATCAATCTTTCTTCACCCACTCTTTCTAGCACAGCTTCATTTCTTATTATGTCTCTCCATTTCACACGGATACATTCTACTTCATACCCAAATTTCAAATGCTTCTAGTCGCTTCTCTTCACTTCTTCGTAATGTCTAAATTTTCCACCATAAAATGCTACACTCCATATAATACTTGGCTAGTTTCTTTAGTTATTTTTCCAGAGATCCGCAGATGCTCTTTTTTCTATCAAAAGCTTCCTTTGCTATTGCTATGCATCTTTTGACTTACTGGCAGCAGCTCGTTATTGTTTATAGTACACCCCAAGCATTTGAAACTATCCACTTTCTCTACTGCCTCATTAGGATTTGTACTTTGACCATATTTATTTTTCTTCCAACAACCATGGTCTTCGTCTTGTTTGCATTTATCGCCATGCCGTATTTCTCAACAACTGCCATTTAGCTCCAGTAGCATATCCCTTAGTATCGTCTCCTTTTCAACTATGACGAGTAAAGCGACAATTAAGACGACAACGACGCTTAGGGCGACGATGAACACGACAACGACGGATAGGGTGACAATCAACACCACAACGATACGTAGGGCGATAATCAACACGACAAAGACGGGTGAGGCGATAATGAAAACTATGATGACGGCTAGAGCAACAATGAACACGATGACAACGGGTAGGGCAACGATTAACACGACAACGACGGGTACCACGACGATGAAAACAACGAGATGGGTAGGGCAACAATGAACATGACAACGACGGGTAGGGTCACAATGAGTACGAGAAAGACTGTTAGGACAATAACGAAAACGACGAGATAGGGCGACGATTAACGCGATGACGGGTAGGGCGATAATGAGCACAGCAACGATGGGTAGGGCGACAATGAATAAGACAACGATGGGTAAGGCGAGAAATGAACACGACGACGACGGCAAGTAGAGTGACACTGAACACGCCAACAACGGGTAGGGCGACGATGAAAATGACAACGATGGGTAGGGCGACGATGAACATGACAACGATGGTTAGGGTGACGATGGACACGACAACAACAGCTAGGGTGACAGTGAACACCACAACTACGGGTATGGCGACGTTGGACACGACAACAACGGATAGGGCGATAGTGAACACGACGACGACGGACACAGCGATAATGAACTCGACAACGAAGCGTAGGGCGATAATGAACACGACAACGAAGCGTAGGACAGTAATGAACTAGACAACGAAGCGTAGGGCAGTAATGAACTCGACAACGAAGCGTAGGGCGATAATGAACACGACAACGAAGCGTATGACGATAATGAATATGACAACGCCGAGTAGGGCGATAATGAACACGACAACAACGGGTAGGGCAGTAATGAACACGACAACGATGGATAGGGCAGTAATGAACTCGACAACGAGCGTAGGGAGATAATGAACACGACAACGAAGCGTATGACGATAATGAATATGACAACGACGAGTAGGGCGATAATGAACACGACAACAACGGGTAGGGCAGTAATGAACACGACAACGATGGGTAGGGCAGTAATGAACTCGACAACGAAGCGTGGGGCGATAATGAATACGACAACGAAGCGTATGATGATAATGAATATGACAACGACGAGTAGGGCGATAATGAACACAACAACGGATAGGGCAGTAATGAACACGACAACGATGGGTAGGGCAGTAATGAACTCGACAACGAAGCGTGGGGCGATAATGAATACGACAACGAAGCGTATGACGATAATGAATATGACAACGACGAGTAGGGCGATAATGAACACAACAACGGATAGGGCAGTAATGAACACGACAACGATGGGTAGGGCAGTAATGAACTCGACAACGAAGCGTAGGGCGATAATGAATACGACAACGAAGCGTATGACGATAATGAATATTGCAACGTCGAGTAGGGCGATAATGAACACGACAACGATGGGTAGGGCAGTAGGCTAATGAACTCGACAACGAAGCGTAGGGCGATAATGAACATGATAACGAAGCGTATGACGATAATGAATATGACAACGACGAGTAGGGCGATAATGAACACGACAACGATGGGTAGAGCGACGATGAATTCGATGACGGCGCATATGGGAGACGATGGACACGCCGAGGGGTAGAGCGAAAATGAATATAAAGGCAACAGATAAAGCGACGATGAATACGAAGACGCGAACGGATACGTGCGACTATGAAGGCGACGGCTACAGATTACGGCGTGAATGAACACGGCGACGACAAATACTGCCACAATGAACATGACAACGCGACGATAAAAAACGACGATGATGGAAACGAGTACGACTTCGGATAACGGCGACAATGAAGACGAGATGACAGATACGGCGACAATGAGCACGACGACTGTAATGAATTTAATGGAAATGTTATAAAATTATAAGAGAGTGCCGCTGTCTATGTTGTGTATAAAATGCAAAATATGAAACCAGGGATTCGGATTATAGTTGAAACTGAATTTCTTAGTATATCGATTTGCATAATTAAAGTATTTATAATTGTCATAAATATTCTTGAGGCAAACATTCGAAAGATTTTACCTTCATGAATAATAAAGAATGAAACTTGAATTTTTAATATAATTCCAGTTAATTAATTTCGTTTTTAATGACGTCGTGCTATTCAAACCATGGGAAATGAGTCGGAGTACTTGTTTGTGAATTAAACCTAGCACAGGTCACGCCAAGGGAATATTAAATTGGTTCATTTTAAGTGCTGTTGGACGCATCTATAGTCTTGATTAAGTGGTGTTGACTGTTTTACTGTGACCTAAATTTGTTGTGGAGAGTACACATTATGGAAATCATGAAATAACACACGTTTAGAGCAGTTGCTTCCGCCTTAATTCTCCCACTTGGCAAATGAGAATGATTTCATGATGAATTGATGATCAATTGGGGACCACTTATTCATCTCGGTTCCACAGATTTCTGCGCTGTCATTACCGATTACGGGCGTATCCCCCTGTTCAGTAATGTTTTATCGCCATTCAAGGTGGCAGTTAACATTGAGAATTGCGATAGTACAGGCTGATCTGTAAATATTTGTATTTCGTGCCATTATTTTCACAGTAAGCTTAGAAGTTTATTGTTATGTTTTAAATTCATTGTTGGAGAAATAATCTTATTACTATACCATTTGTTAATGTTATGTTTTATACCAGGCATTTTCAGCGCTGGCAATTCTAGCCTTTAAACTGGACGCAACAATGACGTAGAATATATTTAAGCGTGTGTCTGTGTACATTTCTGAGATTCTACGTCATTGTTGCACCTCATTTGAAGGCTGGAATGCCCGCGCTGAACATGTCTGCATGATAATGCTATTATACTAATAAGAATTAAAATAGTTTTTCTCGTATGTTCTGTATTTGTTTCCCTGGCAATTTTTTTCCTGCGTTCAAACAGATCATTGCATAGTATTTTAAAGTACTGTATGTCGAGTTGTACTGCTCTTTACCAAATAATTTTGTTTTCCAATGTACTGATTCTTTTGAGAAAATAGTGTATTGTATACTCGCGAAACAAAATGAAAATTATACAATAATAATAATAATAATAATAATAATAATAATAATAATAATAATAATAATAGAACTAATAATCATCATAACAAAAACAACAATAATAATAATAATAATAATAATAATAATAATAATGTTTTTGTCTAATGCCTACCCACTTCACATTGCGTGATTCGGGTTCCTCATATTGCGGATAGATGGTAGGACTGTGGCCCATTTTCAAATTACACACCGCTTCGGCGGTCCACGTTATGCATGATGTGTATCTATGAAGAGTAATGTCGTGTATTAGGGTGAGTGTTCGTGTAGTGTAAGGAATGGGTGAGCGTGATGATGAAAGTGAGTAAGGGAGAAGGAGAAACCCGGTGCCGGGACGTAGCCTATGCCTATCGAATAGCACCAAGGGGGCCGCTAGGCTTAACGTTCCCATCCGACGGACGAATCATTATCAACAGTGACATAATATGTCTTCTGTTCATATGCACTGCGGAGAGATTTGGGATTTAATCCAGGTATATTGGTGCACATGTTAGTGATTAGAAGTTGTCCACCGTCATCTCTCCTAATTCGGAGGTAGAAATTTTATATGGAAATTTCTGACTCCGGCGAGAATCGAACCCGGATTGGCTAGTCTAAAGGCAGACGCACTACAACAGAGCTATCTCGGCGGACTTAATAATAATAATAATAATAATAATAATAATAATAGCGATCATGATAATAGTAATAATGGTAATGATTATAATAATATTTATTATTATTATTATGATTATTATTATTATTATTATTATTATTATCATCATCATCATCATCATCATCTATATATCGCACAAGGGTAGTTGCCCTTCAGTAAGTGTTGCCAAAAGACACAGCATACTAAACAAATAAAAATAAACATTTGTGTTATCACTATTTATGATTATTTTATTTACTTTAACATAAAAATGACAGCATTTAGTTATGTTTCTGTAATTCTTACGAATTCTTCAATTCAATTGAAAACCTATGATTTGTTTTTTGTAAGTTAATTTTTATTCATTTCTGTGATTAAATGTGGTTCTTAAGAGTAGAGCTCTCATGGTTTGAACTAATTTTGTATAGAGCGTTGGGTTGGTATTACTTGGAACTAACGTACTTACAAAAGTTGACATATTGGGATTTGAACCAGATTTTTTGCCATAAATAGAGCTTTTAGGGTTAAGAGTAGAGGTATTGAGAATGATGCAAGTGTTACTACTTTAACTATGGGTAGAGGTGTTATGAAGGATATATTTATTAGGCTGCTGAACAAGTGTAGAGATTATCAGGATTTGGACAGCGTTGCTTACCAAGAACTTGGATATTAAAATTTCGAGACTAATTTTACTAATGAGAGATATATTAAGATTTTAACATGGGTAGTTGTAGTCAAGAGTACGCTAGTTCGGTATGATGAGTTCTAACCAAGCCTTTGAGATGTAAGAATGTCAACAATCTTTTCGCGAACTTTAAATATATTGGAATTTCAACAGAATTCAAGGAAGAAGCCATCGGCATACTTTAAGGGTTGGCGAGTTCATCTCGTGTTCCAAGACTGCTCTCGGACATGAGTTCGAATTCAAGTTGGGCTGATTACCTGGTCAACTTTTTCGGATCTTGACCTCTAACTGTATGGCAAATGTCACGATATCACCGACTCTATATTAGAAGCAGTTGAAAGGGCATCGTTAAGTGATGGGTTAATACAATAAGGGTAGAGATGCAATTCCAGCAAACGTTGTTATCGAGGGTATAGACAGTTCTTAAGAGCATAGATATTTCAACGTATTTCTTTACCAAATTGGAATTTCAAAAGACTTTTCTACCAATGTAACTGTTTTTTTTTTCCTCTCTGGGAAGAGCCCAAGGGCTAATACTGCAGCCTGAGGCTTATTGTGCCTACCTTCTATATGATGATTGTTGAAGGCCTTACGACATCAATCCTTTGAGTACATGATTCGCTGCTTGGTGCCATTTTGTCGATTCACCTACAGCATTCAGTCTGACGCAGTCTCCCTGTTGATATTCTGCAGCCTCCACAAATCGATGGCATCGCAAATAATGTATTATATCCTGCTGCATCCTATATTGACCGGAAGCTTGCTTTGCCTTAGATATCGCGATTCACCATGGTGCCATCCGTCCGAGGGAGCTACGTGGCTCCGGTAAGTCCCTGATCTGCTGTAGGTCGCTGTGAAAGTCCACTCCTAGTCCACCTGAAACTATTGAAGGTAACAGAAGAAGTTAAAATTAATGCAGACACAATGAGTCCAAGGTCCAAAGGCGAAAGTTACCCAGCAATTCTATTTCAGATGATTGATGGCAAAACCTCAGAAAAACCCCAACCAGGTAACTTGTCCCAACAAGAATTTGAACCCGGACCCTCTCGCTACACCGTTGGACATGCTAGCCGTTATTTCGCAGCGGTGGACTAATATAGTTGATAGGATTTTACTTACAGATTTTATCTACAAAGAAGCGTCAAAGCAGCGATGCAGAACTGGGGAAGAGAGGGGTGGAAGCATGGGGAAAGAATTTGTTCCCCGTCCACAATCCCCCGGCCTTGAATTACGTATCTGTGACGTCCATAATCACACTGAATATATATTTCCTCTCCCCCTACCATATCCAATGACGTGTGGGGGTGAAAGGAAGAGATGAGTCACATGTTCCGGCTTGTGACTTGTGCCACAATTGGAGCACAGTTTTGTATCCCTGGTCTAACGTTTAAATTATAATTTTAAGAAGTTATTTAACAACGTTTTACTAACTGTGCTGTCAATAAATTGGTAATATCGAGGCGGTATTTTGGATAGAAAAGTTCAAGGATTCATCATGAATTTCTTGACATTCGCTTTCGAGTTGCAGAAAGCCTCGGAGATAATTCAGCCAAGTAATCATCCCAAGCGGGATTCAAACCAACATTCTAATGCAGCTCTGAAGCATAAGTTCATAGAGTTCTTACTAAGAATAGAGTTATTCGTTTAGGGCTATATATTAGAGATCATAGCTGCTAGCATTCAAAGTATAATGTTTTGCAAAAATTAGAATCATTGTTCACTGCACCGCAGCGTTGAGGAGTTTTTTTACTTTTACTGAGATAAAATGAAGTGATTAAGTGATATAAAACAGTGGGAGCAAGTCGTCGTACGCTGTAGAAACAATGGAACGAGAATCTATTGTGCCCCGTGTACGTAACTCCGGTATTACTTCCGGCACCACACATATTAACGAAATTGTGTGTTGGCCGCGTGGCTAACCGCGTATTTAAATGAGTATAATGAGGGAAAATGACCGTCGTAAAAATTTATATGCAATTTTCTATATGCCAAAGTGCCCCTTATAGTTACCTAAGTGGACATGATAAAAAGCTGCAGCACCAATTTAGTTGGCTCTCTTATGGGAGTAATAATTGTAATAATACCGCTGAAGTGGACCACCTCCGACAAGTACATATCACGTGTAGCCGACGCTTTCATATTTATGAGGAACAGCTGAAGTACGGCCAGTGTTTACAATTACGAAATGTTGTACTAATTGTGCATTAATAGAGCAGCGCTTTTAGGTCAATTCCTAGATGTACATATACATTTCTGTGAGCATTTTACAGTGCATTGTGCTGTGAAACAATACTCTAAGACTTTACATCTCTGTTCTAATTAAATTATGAATATTATTTTGATTATAAAAATATAACAAATCTCATGTTTTAAATTCCTTGCATATTGTGAGTTCTGTTCATTATTGCTTAGCCGAGGGCAGGAATTCTTTAAGGCAATAGTTCCCAAACATTTTGAAGGAGTGACAAACTCTTGGGTGACGCTTTTGTTTGTGAATCCCCACTACCGCACAGGCACTTAACTTCATTCAAAAAAATATAAATCCCTCGAAAATTGAAAAGAAATAAATAATTTCATTCAGAACCACTGGATGCCACGAAACTTGTAATATACCGGCACCTACAAGACGAGAAATCAGAATATACAAACCTATTTTCCAATTCTCTGTGGCGTCTTAGACTGTCTTTCGTTCATGATATATTTTTCGAACACTTTGAATAGTATAATTTCAAGGGAAAAATTATTGAAGTCAGCTGTATAGGCAGCTACAGAGTTGTTTTCGATCTCTGATAACGAATTTGATTGACATCATGTGCGTCAGCTGAACTGTGGCGCGAGGTGACAGACCAGTATTGACAGATCTCATAGTCAGAGTGCACGGCGACTCTCAGAAGAAATTCCCAAGAAAATCTAGCCTTTTTGGGAGGAGTACATTACGACTCTTTCCAATGCCAAGTATAGTGAAGTGAAAATAAAAGAAGCCTGCAATAAACGAGGTTTCGTTACTTCCAAGAAAGGCATCTTCTGTGTATTGAATAAGATTGGTAAAGCTCGAATGGAATTAATTTGTATTATTTCGTGGGGTGCGGCGACTTGTGACGGGGCTGGGGTGGATTTTCTTGCTTTTTCCACTCTGGAATTAATCCCATTCGAGCTTTGCCAGTCTTACTAGGTACACACAAGATGCCTTTCTTGGAAATAACGAAATTACGTTTCTTGCAGGCTCCTATGATTTTCACGTTACTGTACTTGGCATCGGAAAGGGTTCTTATGTACCCCTCCCAAAAAGGCTCGATTTTCTTGGGCATTGCTACTGTGATACACCCTACACTCTGATTATGAAGTCACTCACTACTGGTCTGTCATCTCTCGCTGCAATTCAACTGTCGATGTGATTCCTGACACACATGATGTCATTCAAATTCGTTATCAGAGGTCGGAAATACGCTGTAAACCTGAAAGCCAGATTTGTACTTTGAATGGGCCTAGTAATTTATGAGGCTAAGATATTACCATAATAACTACCAGAGATAAAAATCGGCGAATTTATAAGGATATCACTTGACAAAAAGAGATTTGATTCATTATGTGTATCAATATGATTACGTAGACATCTTCGTCAAATCCAATATATTATTAAAATACTTACCATTGTCATCATTAACAAGTTACCATCATCACCACTACAACCAACCATAATTAAAATAATGAAAAGAGGGGTTATTTTGTTAATGATTTCAGGCTCTAGACTTAAAGCTCCTCTGAATGACGCTCTCTTGATCTAAATCAGTGTTTCTCAAACTTTTTTGAAGGGGGGACCACTTTTTTTAAGTCAGAGTAGTTCCGCGGACCACCTTACTGTTGCTCCCTTCGAAAATATATTGATCATTTTTTAGTATACTTTAATATCAATAAACTTACATTTTAAAATAGAATTAATTAATTAAAATTAATTAAATTAATTTCATATTATTAACTAATTAAGCTAATGTTAAGAGAAAAAAAATAATTTTTGTTTCTTTAATAATTCAAGGTTATTAGAGTTTGGATAATCTTTAACTAATTAAAAAAATAAATAAATAAATTTTCATTTTATTGGGTTATTTTACGACGCTGTATCAACATCTAGGTTATTTAGCGTCTGAATGAGATGAAGGTGATAATGCCGGCGAAATGAGTCCGGGGTCCAGCACCGAAAGTTACCCAGCATTTGCTCATCTTGGGTTGAGAGAAAACCCCGGAAAAAACCTCAACCAAGTAACTTGCGCCGACCGGGAATCGAACCCGGGCCATCTGGTTTCGCTGCCAGACGCGCTGACCTTTACTCCACAGGTGTTGGTACTCATATTAATCAGATGGATGAGCCTGCCTATTCTTGCACAGTTCTATATTTGGACGTATGCTGGTAGGCTTGAGTCGGAGATCGTCACATCGAGTCGATTTCGGTAGCTTACCTTGTTTTTATTAGAGTTATCTCACACAATAACGTAGAAACAAACTGAATTATAATCTGTAAAGCACCAGTGTACAGCTCACTATATTCTTTTTTCACATGTGAGCTGATGAGGTCCAGAAATTAACCATACCTTCCGACTGTTCCCTTTCACTCAATGTAAGTTTGTTATTTTCAATATCGCAATGAAAGTGTTCACGAACCCATGAAAATTCGTCATATTTAATTGGAAAATAAGTTTCAAATTGTGACCTCAGAGTTGTATTATAGGTGTATGACGTATAGTAAGTGACCATTTCAATGTGCAAACTGAGTGTCGGCAAAACTATTAAGAAAGTCATGAATACATGGAAAGGTTCGGCCCTCTGTTATGAATTTGGGTGGTCCCTGGCTGGGTTACAGGGGAGCGCCAGGTGTGCAGGGAAAAGATGGCGAGCAACACCACGTTTGTTAGTGCTTTAAATCCCTCTTTTGTTGTTGAGAGTAGAGTGGGAAGTCAGTAGACGGATAGAGTAATAAATTTCATAAAATGTCAATATTGACAGAAAAAGTGAAAAGCAATTGGCATGTGTCATTTCCGAACTCTGAGATTTTCAGCTATAGGATGATACACAACAATTCGTTTGAATTTAATTTTTTCTTCTGCCTTTTTTGAAGGACCACAAGGACAGACTTCGAGGACCACAGGTGGTACGCGAACCATAGTTTGAGAAACGCTTATCTAAATCTATGCCTTTCCTTAGTTGCTGTGGGTACAATAAAGCTATTCCCCTTGAAGTTTTGCCGTCTGTTTTATAAAGTTGTTTTGTTATTTCATTACATTTTATTAAAATATGAATTATTTTTCAAAGTGCTCTTTTGTAATTTAATCATACAGGGACATCATATTATTTTTACTTAAATTTTTATTGTACCTGAGTTTTTGAATGTACTTCACTCCCACCCCTTCTACTAAGGAAGTTCCAACTCCACAAAGAACCAAGACCGCAGATAGTAAGCAGTACTGAGTTACTGAGTATAGTACGTTCCAGAAATATGTTCGCGTTTTCCAGTGACGAAAGAGCTTTCAATATTAAATCATATTTTCGCACAGGTACTGTCCGTTTTCCTACGTCGCATCCCGATTTCCCCCACCTGCTTCTGCTCGCCCCTCTGTAATAGCTGGGCTGTCTTAGCTTTTTTCTGAAAACATTAATTTCTCTTAGGAATTGGAAGTTTACGTAATATTATACAGTTGTTTAATTTAGCTTAAAAGGGCCTCGTTAAGTAATTAACTGTCACGTGATTTCCTCCCTTTCTACAATCCTGCGGCATAACCACTTGGACGGACAGTAGATAGCATGTCTGAGTAATTTTATATTTTCGGGTCGGGCAGAAGTGAAGATTGAATTCACGGTATGTAGATTAGGTACAGAATTATTTCAACATGAGTTAGTAGTACGAAGGACGAAACTGGCAATTGGAATTAGATGCAATAGTCTATAGTGCGATAATATGCACAAAAGAACTGAAGCCTGTATCGAAATGAACGGCCACCATTTTCAAAATTGTGTTTAAATATTCATATTATGATTATTTTTCAATTTAACTTCTTTCTCTATATTGTACGCTAATGTGCTGTACACAGTATAATATACATTGCATAATGAATACGTTCGCATGGATAACTCACTTCGTGAGTAAAAACACTTATTCTTAATACAGTACTGTACTTTGATTAAAGAAAAGCCTAATGAAAATTATCAAACTCAAAATCGCGATATTTCCTAGTTTACGTAAATGGATGAACTACTTTTCTTCCTTCCTATGCCTAGTAGAGTGATTTGTGTTTTACGCCAGTATCATCGAACTCCAGTCTTGGAGGGGGGAGCAAGCGGTGTTTCCGGTTCTCTAAAGGTATAGACAGGTTAATATTAAAAATGTTAGTAAAAATAAAATGATGTCCCTGTATAAGATTTAAACAAATTCCCCTACAATAATAAATCTATGTCATACACCCTCCTGGGAGAATATAAATTTAAGCCACCCAACGCAGACGGAAAGAAAACAATGCATCCCTCGAGGTTTTTAATTGAATGAGTAATGAATATGGTTAAACAGGAAAAAGTGATGCCCATTTATTTTCGTTGAAATCTGATGGGATGTGCAAACATAGTCCAGCACGTTCTCAGTAGAAAGGTGTGGAGTCGAGAACAACTGTAATGTATAGCATGCAGTAATTTCAGTTACACTAGCTTCGGAAACACTCGTAAAATTTCTGATTTCAGAGTGTGAGGCAACATTGACAAGCGTGACAAAAATAGTACGCGAGACAAATTTGGTGTCACGCAACTGAGAGAAAGTTGCCGCCAATTTCATTTTCAACCCCTCCCCTCCCTTAATACCGTAAAATGATATCTTAATTCCTTATTATCTATTACAGAAAGAAGTTGTCGTTTGTCACGGAATGCGTTTCTTTTGAATATTTCAAACTTCTCTCATGCAAGCAAGGAAACTTAAAAATACCTGGCACGGATTAGCATATTACAGAATGTAATGATAATATTATACAGTATTATATTTAGAGCTTAATAGTTGAATCCGTTAACCTTGGAACAATAATTCACATTTTGTTCCTTGAATACGTAGAGAAGATACTTTGATTTCTTTGGAGTTGCTTAAGAGTTAATGTAAAATATTAGAGATAATAGTAATATGCGTTACAAGAGCGGAATCTTGACGGTTTCATGTTCGAGGAAAGGACTGAAAAAGCGAAACGTAGTTGAGCTTTTTTAATTTCCGAGAACATGAAAACAAACATACCGCTCGTGTATCGTACATTATTTTGTGCGACGATCGTTTATTACATACCTGAAAGAGGAATTTCTAATTAGTTGCAATGAAATCTCCATCTTGGTTTCTGTTCAATGACTGCAACTTTGAAAAACAAATATATCTATCTTCAACATTGTTTCTATAAAATGTTTTCTGTGTTTACTATACTCCAGCATGCCGTGATATAAGTCTGTCCTTTTTTTCCCCCAGTCTATAAATGCGAACTTAAAACAAACGGTAAGGTTATGTAATGATTTATTTTCATACCTTGCTCTGGATTTGTCGGGAACCAGAGAAGCACAGCCTTGTTCCCAAGCCTCTTCAACTTCAAGATCCACATCTCCTTCGTTCAAAGTAGCCGCCATGGTGAGTCTGGAATCCTATTGATTTTTTCACGGCTTCCTTAATGTTACTTGCATTACAAATGCAGGTACTTTTGTGGTGTTGTAGAGTTTACTTAATTTTTGCAAATATTTAAGAACAATAATTAACGGTGCAATTTAGGTGAAATTGCAGTGGTAAGTTTCCAATTTATAATTATTACTATATTGAACGTCTTTAAAAATAATATGTTAAAAGCCTAAAGCAGTAAAATGAATATGACGCTTAAGCGGTAAGAATAGGGAAATTGTTATGTGTGTTACGTTGGGAATACTGAATGTGGTATTTCACACTTACCGCGTATTGGTTTTGTGCGGAAAGCAAGCAAATACGAACGATCTCGCACAAAATTATTTTCGTTTTCATTTCATGAGGTGTTGTTTTGAAAGGTAGCTCAGATTACGCGAATGCATAAGGAAGAAGCTGGTAATTTAGAATTGTGATTAATTCTGTTACACATTTATGCTTATTTACACGACTTTCGTTATGTTATAGGTTAAATTCAATAATGCGAGTACAATGGAAGCTCTTAAGTTCGACATCCTATAGTTCGACTGCTTACGTAGGAGAATTAGACACTCCCCTATACGGGCACTAAGAAATGGGTTTGCCATTTGAATGGGAATTGGTTCTGTGTCTTGTAGTGATACTTTTGTTAAAGGAAAACAGAATATTTTATTGATTAGGACATCCATATTTAATCATTGATTTTAAATTAGTGAACTCTTCTTTTTCTATTAGAGAATTATGCCGTTTATGAGACGGAACTGTCGAAACCCACTGTGGTACAATAAGCGCATACACAAGTCTCGGGGCGGGCAGGAAATGCAAGTACAGTACTGTATTCGTTGATGGATAACCAATAAGAATTTGTATTCATTTCACCTGCCACACTCACTACACTTATTGGACTGAACTTTCAATTCCGTTCAGTCGAATTTAAGAGAATCCACTCTACTGGGTGTTCATTTAAAAGTGTGTCATGACGTCACTGTTGTGAGTCAGCCATTTGAAGCGAGTTTCAGCTTTTATGCCAGAGAAGTTGCCTATTATTTAAGGCGTTCTATCTGAAACTGAGAACGTGTACGGTATAACTTGAACGTCGTAGCAACAAATGGCGGCCTGTATGGTTTGTGTGCTACCATAACCTCTTTTCAACTGTATTTTGTGCGGGCAAATCGTACGCAGGGTATTTGTTATCATCGATAACGGCAACATTCCACAACACAAATCAAATGCTCCGTGTCCATGTTGACTGTCGAAGTTAATGTCAACAAATACGTAAGTAATCGTCTTAACCCTCTCCCCATACCCCGACAGTAAGAAAAAACTCACCTCAGTACGTGTTTCCAAACATTTCACATTTCTGCCACTACTGGCGTTACCGTACGTATCGGTAAGTACTCTTCAGAATGAACGCCGTACTTGCTAGGCAACTTCTCTGGCACTTAGGTAATACGCCTCTGTGGAAGTGCAGGAAGATTGAATTCTCTAGGCTCATCGACTAGCCACATGACGGCATACAGCGAGCCATGACACACTTTGAACTGAACACGCAGCCAGCAAGAAAGTGCATGCAATTACAAACAGGTATACCTTTTAAATATGGTGAAAGCGGCAAAATCAGGAAAATTAAGCGTTAGAAATTCTTCCGAAGTATATGGGGTCCATTGCACGACACTGAATGATAAATTAAGGTATCAGGAAATGATTTTCGCTGTAGGAAGATTCCCCACTAAGAAATTTCATTGACGGAATAGATAGAAGACAGGAGAGCACTTGTATGAGATGAGCTTTCTCCCAAAGAAATTGGAAGATATATATATATTTTTTTATATTTCCGAGCACTGAAGATTCTAAGATTCTGCAGGAGGAGGAGAAGGGAAAATATTTCGAAGGTGGTGCAACAAACTTTGCGACGCGGGGAAATAGATACAGAGTGTTTCAAAAGTGATGGTAAAAATGTAGGGATGAGAAATAAAAAAACGGAGAGAAGCAAAAGAGTTCAGTAAACATGAGTCCGCAAATAATAAACCGTATACGAGATAATTCGTTTTTTTTTTCTACTGAACCGAGCTATCGATAAAGCGGTAACATTCATACTTCGTACCCCAGATCATAAATGTAAAAAATTGATCGGCCTTATGGGCTTTGAAGGCAATAACTTTTATCAATTTCACTATGCTACCATCTAGCGACTCCAGAAGAAGTCACGTTATAACTCTCATTTGAATTGCATGGAACAACTGTACTTCCATCTAGCGGTCGTTAACCAATCGACAGTGGGCGATCCTGGTGGTTGTGCTCTTCCATATATTACCGTTTTTAACATGATGTAGCTAATCTGTTAGATATGTGATCAGGGTTCCTACGTATGCCGCACTATCTTCATCTCATTCTCTTCCAAGTGTGAGACGATATCTAAACGTACGATATGGTGAACGGTGTATAGGTATAGGAAGATCTGTACCTAAAACCTTTTGATTTTTGTGTATGGCGTTATGCAAAAAAGTCTGGTTTACACAACAGATATCACCAGAGCTCAAGAATTGCAGCATCGGATTGTATATATGCCTTCCAGCAAATGAAGAATAACCCAGGATTGCTCGAGAGCATTCGCGGTTCTTTGCGGAGAAGACTAGACAGATGCATTCAAGTGCATGGACAGCATTTTGAACACTTGCTGTAAAATTCTTCAGTTAACATGTTATACTGTACTGTACCTTATTTATCCACAAACTTCACTATCGTTCAAACAGCTCTTTCTTTTTTTGTATGTTCAATCACATATCTGTTGTGTTAAAGGTAAAATTATGTAATTTATTGTCTTGCGATTGATAAATTAAATGAAATTGTCAGTGACTTTGTTTGAATTAGTACCTACTTAGTATTCAGCGGCCCCCAACCAGCACAAAATGACATTATTTCGCTAACAATTAATTTACGTACCCATGTTTACTTGAATTTTCTTTTTGGCTTGTCTTCTTTTTTACTTCTCATCCCTAAATTTTTTACCATCACTTTTGAAACACTGTGTATATTATTTGTTCCTGAAAATTTCAATATTGATTACCGATAAGATAAATTCAGAAATTTCAACATCAACAAAGCCACCGGCATAGCTCAGTCGACTAAGACGCTCGCTTGCCGGTCCGGAGTTGCGCTCGGACGTGGGTTCGAATCTCGCTTGCGCTGATTACTCGGTTGGTTTTTTTTTTAGGTTTTCCCCGAGCGTAAGCCGAATGTCAGGAAATCTACGGCAAATCCTCGGCCTCATTTCGCCAAATACCATCTCGTTATCACCAATCCCATCGAAGCTAAATAACCTAACAGTTGATATAGCGTCATTAAATAACCAAGTGAAAATGCATCAACAATGTGCCATACATTATCTGTTTATGATTATATTATGTCATAAATATTCAAATATTCTTTAAAAACTTTTTTACAATTTCGAAGAATTGAGCGTTTTCACACATATACTTGTTATGGATCGGATTTTAAAAGACAAAATAATGTGTGATCAGAATTACCCCCTTATTGAGGTGACATCGATAAGCGATAACACTTAAAAATAAAGTTGAAAACAATGGATGATATTTGTATTCGGTAGATAGGATGCTGAAAACTTACAAAATTAAATGAGCTCTTTGATAGAACGTAACTTTATATGGGTAATACTCAGAAAATTGAACATTTGATTGTATTCACCCCGTGATACTGTACTTAATATATTCAGATTATATTTTTTTATAACAAGAAAGTCTTCCTGTTTTCCAATCGAGTATATAGTGTTATATGCGCTTGTGTACGGGAATGTAGGAAGGAAGTTCTTTGCAAGTAGACAGCACTGAACCGTGGTGCGAGTAATCCCGAGATTGAAAGATATATTGAGCATAATCCAAGTGTAAATATTCAGTTCCGAACGTAGAAACATGGAGGAATAGAGGTGCTTAATGGGCAGGACCTGGAGCATTCCTAAATATTTCAGAACAGTAGATTTGTGTGCATCCGTGATTGAATGAGTTGTGTTGCCGGTTGTGTTGCCCAAATAAGTCGGAACCACCATCCACCACAATCGCATTCCTCCCTAGCCATCAAGTCCTTATACAGTAGTTCCCTATGTGCCACCAAATATTGTATTTACAAAGTGGAAGCGGATATCGGCAACAAGTAGTACTCTATTAATGACGCCATATGGTATATGTGCGTCATTTCAGAGAAATTCCCCTTCGTCATAGTGAAGTAGACCTAGATAATCAAAGGAAACTGCTCGCTTCGGAAAATAAAAATATTCCGAACTTCATTTAGATGTAGGCCTATAGTTTTAAGTGTGAGAAAGTTGACACTTATTCATAAATTATACAGTAATATTATCTCTACTTTTACGATATAAAGTGTTACGTAAATTTAAAAAAAATAACAAGTTTGTATTACAAGATTTAACTGAAATAAGCAAATCTAAAGGTTCAATCAGTTTTAGTGGATACTATAGTACAAAATGAACCAAACGATAATAGGAGTTTAAGAAGATAAGATAAACTCTTGCTAAATTTCATAAATGATTGAAAATAAATCATTCATAGTGCTCTGCCCAAGGACAGTCTTTCACCGCAAACCCAGCATTCTCCAATCTTTCCTATTTTCCGCATTCCGTTTGTCTCCGCATATGATCCATATATTTTAATAACGAGCCGGGTTCAAATCCTGGTTCGGGCAACTTACCTGGTTGAGGTTTTTCCGGGGTTTTTCTTGAACTCATTAAGAGCAAATGCTGGGTAACTTCCGGCGCTGGACCCTGGACTCATTTCACTAGCATTGTCACCTTCATCTCATTCAAACGCTATATAACCATAGCAGTTGAAAAGCGTAGTAAAATAACCAATTAAAATAAAAACAAATATATTATCTTAATGTCGTCTATCATCTAATATCTTCTCTTGCCCCGAAATTTTCTTTCATTCACCATATGGTTTTACTTGGAAAGACCAAGTTTCCAGTAAAGAAGTAACTACCTTCAGTTCCCTGCCTGTAATAAAGCCCAAACCTAATATATTTTAAGTACAGCATAAACTCTATCATCTGTGTTATTTATTGCATATCGTCGTTGTTCCTGCAATAACTCCTATGTGACATATTTATCGATTTTCAGATTTTTGCTCTATTAAATAACTTAAATAGTGAGACAGCAAATAATAAAATCTCCTATATGTAATTATATTTCTTTGTTTCGAAAATGTAAGAATTCACAGTCACCTATGTAGGCCTACGGCTGACATAGGATTAATAAATGTGTTTTTTCTTCCTACTGAAAACTTTTATATTTTGCACATAGGAGTTATTGCAGGAACAACGACGATATATTTAATGAAATGTATACTTATCTTTAACAGAAACATGTGGTTTAATTACCATGATACAATGTCAAACACTACTACATTGAAACTAAATTAATTCCTGCCTTAAGCCGTCTGCGTTACAAAAATGTTGGTACAGAATTTTCAGAGATCAGCAGTACTTTCCCCTTCAATCGTCTTAACCCTCTCCCTCAACCACTTCACGGCTCCGCAATCTTCGTTAAGTACGTGAGAGGTACAGCACCAGTTAAAGTGAATAAATCCCTTAATGTTCAGTCGAGTTTTGAGCAGAAGCAACGTTCATTTCAGGATCGTGTAGTGAAGTTGTGTTTGCTGTTCTGGTGGGAGCTGATTACATCAAATTCTTGTTACTGTCATATCATTCACTTCGAAGTGTACGTATCTCGTATTTCAGATTTACATGTTCGGGCGTCAAGGTAAAATCAATATTAATCACAGACCTGCGTCTTGTGAATATGCACATTCCCTTTAAACATGGAGAATTTCCCGAATAGTTGGGGCTCAAAATAATAGTACTCTAACAACTCATTTTTTTTCTTGTTAGGAGGGAGGGAGGGAACATCCCACGCATTACGACCTCAGGTCTATTGTACACCTCCCGATATGTGATGAGTTGCGTGCCAACCGATCCTCTATGCGCACCGACCTAACCACTTGACCCCCTTAACGGCCGGTCCCTACAGCCAACAGAGTTCATGTACCATTCCTGCTTCGGCAACCCCCCCCCCCACCCAAGATTCCCTTAACGGTCCGAGGCGGAAGTCCTCCCCCGAGAAGGTCTGCCCCGGGTTCCGTTGCAGAAGCTATCCATCATCAATTGAATACAATCCACGGAGCCCAGTCGAGAGAGCCAGCAGCCTCGGAGGGCCGCCTGCAGAGCGATCTGAAAACCAGAAGAAGTAACGGGATGATGAATGAAAGAATGATAGGCGAGGAAAGGAAATGGCGAAGATGAGTGAGGTTCCAATCGCCTGATACAGTTATCTGATATTCATCCATAGGAATGAGGGGGAAAAACCCCGAAAAAACCTCACCCAGGCATCTCGTCCCGACAGGGGATCGAACTCGGGCTCGCTGGGTTCTCACAACTCATAGTCTCGACTGTAGGAAATTATGCCTTCATACTCCTACCATAAATTATTGGAAATCTCTCTAATATTTGTAAAACTGCACTCAAAGACAGATGAGAGGAAACAAAGCAGGCTGGAAAGTTCACTAACATTTATTTTTAAAAGGTTTATATTTTCAGTTTCACAACGGGACATGGGTCTATCATTTAATTGAAATCTTAGAAGGAAGCAAAGTATTGTATGTTTGTAATAAACAAAAGTCAAAAACAAATTTCCTCAGTACAATTTTAATTCCCAAAGTCTAAATATTACTAAACTTGAAACAGTTCTAATAGAAGGACTGTAAGAGTGTTTAATTTTAATTTTATAACGGGAAAGAAAGTCGTGATCGACAGCTCATACAGAAACAACGCTAACTTCACCTCAGCAGAAGCTAAAAATCAACCAAGGAGTAAAATGATAACGTGTTTACAAATACAAATATAAAATATAATGACAACATATTTTCAATTAATATCTTACAAGAACTTTCATATAAGCAACTTTTAAACAAAGAACAAGGAGGAAATCTTACTCAAAAGAAAAGTGTAAAATAAATTTAGGCCTTATGGAATTACAGAAAGCTTTACAAATAAGAGACCCGGGTATTTATCGAAAGGTACCTTACTCTAATGAAAGTTTATCTTTTACAAAAGAGCGATTTCCCAAATAATTAGGCATATACAAACGTGTTTCAAGTTTTTTAGTAGATAATTATTAATTAACGAAGCTATGTCAACTACTAGATTATTTTCGTCGATGGAATTGGTGATAGCGAGATGGTATTTGGCCAGATGAGGCTGAGAATTCTCCATATGATTACCTGACATTCGTCTTATAGTTGGGAAAAACCTCTGAAGAAACCCGACCAAGTGATCAGCCGAAGAGGTATTGAACCCATCAACAAGGGATAAGTAGACAAACGCGCCTGCTGCCTAAGATACTCTGCTGTCTTTTCAAGTTTTGCTTGATACAGTGAAATAATTTGCGAATTTGAGGACAATTTTCAATACTCCACTTATTATGATTATGATGATGATGATGATTATTATTATTATTATTATTATTATTATTATTATTGTAATCATGAATAGGAAGAACGAACCCCAGCTCTACGTCATTTGTAAGAACTACGATGCTGATCTCCAGCTATTCTAGTACACAAAAAAACACCATCTGACTATGCTAAGGTTCGTTGAGTATCCAGATTTTGAAGCAGGCAATTCTTCTGGTGCCTAGATCAGCCCTCGCTGTTCATCACCATCCGAAGATCGGGGAATGTTATGGAATGATAATGGATTGGAGATCGGACGGATTGTTGTTGATGCCTAACGTGGGGAAACGGGAAAACTCCGAAGAAAACTCCAAATGCGATCTTGTCCGCCACAGAGTCAGTATTGATTTTTAAATGAAAAATCCAGGTTGAATTGGGACTCGAACACGGACTGCCTTCGCTATGATCTGGTCAATGTAGACACCACACGAACCATTTATGTATTACCATTATTTTATTATGCATTACAGATTTTGTTACTGTAAGTAACAGTTGGATTAGTTGATAAACATGGCAAGAATTAATTAAATGTTTCGTTCAGAAAGTTTAAGAACTTAATGAGTTCTCTGATAGCTTCCTTAAAGATCTAGATAAAGTAATTAGAAGTGCTGTCAAAGAAATGATACCTTTTCTTGATAATACACCTAACGACATGCTATTTTCTTCTAAAAAGTACGTGGCCTAGGACTTGCTAAGGCTGAATGGGAAGCTAATATTCAGCATTTTAATATTTGTAAACGACTCTCACAAGTCAGTGATGATCAACTCCTCCTTGTCCGGAATCTCGAAGAGGAGAAGAAAACTACTCTCAAGCGCCTGAAAATTCCTGAAGCCAGCATAACACTTTGAACTACTGGAAGACATCTACGTGATGAATTGCGAAAGAGATCGTTTGAATCCTGGTGTAAGCTACCTCGTAAGGGGAAAGGTGTAGCTATCTACGGAGAATATCCAAGAGCCAATTCATGGTTCAGCACCAAAAAGAATTTGTCGTCTTCGGAATATATTAATGCAATCAAGATGTCCTGCAACCTTACTGCAGTACGCTCCGTTCCTGGCAGAGCTTTCAGCATGACCCGCTGCCTCAACCTAGCTGCAACGAGACAGAAACTCTTGGCCACGTGTTGGGCTTTTGTCGGAAAGGAGAGTTAATGCATAACAATAGGCATCATAGAGTCCGTGGAGCTGTCGCTCGTCTTCTTCGGAACAAGGGTTGGGAAGTTCATGAAGAGGTCCACTGTATTTCTAAAGACGACTCTCACAGAAGAGCGGATATAATAGCAATAAACAGACCACAACAAAAGGCTATTATCATAGATCCAACTATACGCATAGAGAGAGATCTAAACCAAGCTCATCAGGTTGATCATGAAAAGAGGGCCATTTATGATCTTGTATTCCCTACCTTAGTGCCAAGTATAACATCCCTCTCTTCAATTGGTCAGTGACAGGTTTATTTTTTGGTGCTCGGAGTTCTTTACCAAAATGTATATATAATTTTTAAAACAATTATCAATACCAGCTTTTGAAATTCAAATTCTTAAAGATTCCCTGCAGATTATACAATTCCATTTATATCACTCAGAACATCTTAATTAAAGATATGCTAATTTTAAATAAAATCTTTTATTTATAAGTATAATTTTAAGGTCATCTTCTAAGATTTTATTTTATAATTTACAATCAACGGTGCTTAATTATTGCATTTTATTTTTATAACAATATTATTATGTAATTCTTCTTCTTCTTTCTCTTCGTTTAACCTCTCCCTTTTAGGTGCGTTTACACGACCCACGCCACCCGCGAAAAAATTAATTAATTATATTTTATTTGCTATTAATTTCCGGATCCTCGTGGTCATCCTTAATTAAGGCCGGACGATTTATTTCTCTCTCTCTCTCTCTCTCATGGAGGAATTTAAAAAATGTGATACTTAAATAAATATCGTTTACTATGCACGAACACAATTTTGGTTAAAGTGAAACAGAATGAAGGGAATCACCTGTGTTATTGTGAAATACTTTTATTGAATGACATCCGGTCTTACAGTATCGAATCCCAACAAATTAATACTATATGCCATATGACACTTCTCGTTCTATTTAGAAGATGGATTTCAGGAAATGACATCATGTTTTAGTCATTGTGGCAGTTCATCTTATAAGCTATGTAAATTATGAAGGTATGTATTCTAACTATACAGATCTAACATTAATCATTTATAATTTTGATATAATTACATGTATTACCTCAGTAAATAAATTGTAGCCTAGATACATTTACTCACTTCTGTCGCCGAGGCATAAATGATGAGTAAAACAGTCGCGTTTACACAAATGTGACATTAACACCGTTCGTCGCTCGATTCGACGTTGGTTCGATACTGCACGGGCGGTCATAAAGACATTATTGCATGTCGAAGAGATATTTCTTTACCATCACGCATTTCAGTTTTCCCTTGTTCACTGATGAAAGCTACGATAGACAAATAGGTAAGTAAATAGATGCTATTATAATTGTTAAATACCTGTGAGAAGAGAAATTTCCACATTTGCTGTAGAATTTGCTGAGAATAACTCATAATTTTTTAATTTTGGTAATGGTGACAATTATTAAATAATTGATATGTAAGGCAGTTGAACATTGAATTAATTTAGTAAAACTGAAACTTCCATTCAGCACGATGCATTAAAAAAATATTACTTTTCGATGACTTTACTATCTTATTTTGTTTAGGGTATATCATCAGTTGACTGCTTAAGGAAAGTAACAAAGTGAAAGTTGGGGATATTCTTGAACCAATTATCCATTTTGGAGCAAGAAAGAAGTTGTCTTAAACTTCGCACTTCTTTCTTACTTGATTCATTATTCTTCATTAATTAGCCTATTCTATTTTTACTTTCCTCTTTTCTTTCGTTTCATTATCTATTTCTTGAACTATCTTCTCGGTAATGTATTTATTCATTTCGTTCATTTTACAGTAATTTATTTTTACTTACATTCTTCTTCGGTCCCATTATTCTATACTTACATTCTTCTTTCTCTAGCTTATTTTCTGCTCCCCCCTTTTTATATATTTCTGTTTATATTATACAGTTTGTCTTTCTTCATCTTCTATGTGCTCACTATTACCCCCCACCACCAGCACCACCACCACCACCGCCTTCACAATAAAATGATCATTTTACCACCATTATCACTTCACCACCATAATCCCTGTAACAACACCACCATCATCATTTCACAATCTTCACTGTAAACACATCATAATTATCAGTTCACCATCATCAATGTAAACACAGCCATAGGCGTAGCTCAGTTGGCTGGGACGCATACTCTGTCGATTCGGAGTTACTTTCGGGCATGAGTTCGATTTCAGCTTGGGCTGATTACTTGGTTGGATCTCTTCCGAGGTTCTCCCCAACTGTCAGTTAAATGTCAGGTAATCTATGCTGAAAATTAAAAATTATGGTTTACTTAACGACGCTCGCAACTGCAGAGGTTATACTCGTAACAGCTGCAGCGTCGTCGGTGTGCCGGAATTTTGTCTCGCAGGTGTTCTTTTACAAACTAGTAAATCTACTGACATGAGCCTGTCGCATTTAAACACACTTAAATGCCATCGACCTGGGCATTAAAATAAATAGAACTAAATTCAATGTTTACAATGGTGACATGTTTTAATATTGTAGTTGAATATATTTTTAAAAGCCATAAATCAGATACAAACGCAGACGGTTTTTTTTAACGGACAGTACTGGGTGTTCATTTCAAAGTGTGTTATGACGTCACTGTTGTGAGTCAGCCATTTGAAGCGAGTTTCAGCTTTTATGCCAGAGAAGTTGCCTATTATTCAAGGCGTTCAATCTGAACTTGAGAACGTGTACGGTATAACTTGAACGTCGTAGCAACGGTCTGTGTGCTACCATAACCTCTTTTCAACTGTATTTTGTGCGGGCAAATCGTACGCAGAGTATTTGTTATAATCGGTAACGGCAACATTCCACAACACAAATCAAATGCTCCGTGTCCATGTTGACCGTCGAAGTTAATGTCAACAAATACGTAAGTAATCGTCTTAACCCTCTCCCCATAAAGAAAAAACTCACCTCAGTACGTGTTTCCAAACAGTTCACATTCCTGCCACTACCGGCAATACCGTACGTATCGGTAAGTACTCTTCAGAATGAACGCCGTACTTGCTGGGCAACTTCTCTGGCACATACGTAATACGCCTTTGCGGAAGTGTAGGAAGATCGAATTCTCTAGGCTCATCGGCTAGCCACATGACTGCACACAGCGAGCCACAACACATTTTGAACTGAAAACGCAGTAGTGTTGCCCAGGAGGACGATTGTGCTATTTACTAAACATTCAGTCGACTTCCATCTTTGTCGCCACTTGGTAGTCGTGTAAATGGTGCTTATAAAAACTTATTATGGCACATTTGTAATGTCAAAATTTAGGACTAACGGAGATTTCAGCCTACTACAATCAATGCTATCTGGTTTATACCCACGCTTAAGCCACCTACGCTACAATGGCTCATACTTTAATCCGGCGTATTACGTAGCTTTCTCGTTCATCTACGTTTCGATCGATTTTGTACCCCGTTTCGATAGATTTAGTATTTATCAATTTTATTGCTATTTCACTCGTCAGAGCCCTGATGTAGCTAGAATCGACCCTTCGATTTATTTTATAACCTATTTTAGAACAAAATTCAGCACGTTTAGATGGTTTAATTGTGTCATTTTGTGAACTGGACGTTCAAGGAGACGGGTATGCGCACTATTCTGTTTCGGGAGCTTAGACATTTGTCGCCGGCTCATTCTTTTTTAACCGTATTGTACACCAGATCCTTTGAGATGAATACGAATTTCAACTTCCCGCCGGGAATCTAAGCTAAGTATTCTGTATGTGTAGCTAGAATCACGCCAAGTACTCTGTTTTTACTCTAGGAAAACATGTGTAATTTTATATCTCAGTCATTTACCAACATGCAGCAGATAGTGTGGACACTTGATAGTGTTAATGTGCTAGTGTGTTAGAATACATGGGTAAGGAACGGCGTTAAGTCGTTAATTCTGTGAGCCGAACATGTAGCAGCTGATTAATACCGGGGGAGGGCGCTGTCATCAGGCCGGAGCACGTGCTCTAAACACAAACAAAACTGTGACAAACTGCCGCATCGGAAGCATCATTTTCTACTGCCGGACGTAACGACGTGTTTATAAACACAGTTGAATACCTTGCTCTGGCCTTGTTCTGTTAATTATCGCAGACTACTCTCGCATCACGTCAGACGCATGGACACTGAATGCGATTTACTGGCTCAGGTTGATATGTTACTTCTCGTGATGTTGCCCTGCTTTTACGCTCTGAACCAAGAGCACTAGATTTCATGCCACATGCAACTGCGATTCTGTATATATATTATTCTCAGCAGTATATTCGTAGCGGCACTTTTCATGTTTACAGAGTAGGGGAATTTCTCAAAACGGGCATTTATTCGAATCGATTTCTTAAGGAAAGTAGTGCATAATGAAATCTAAGTTACAGTACATACAAACGTGGACAAATTATTAGACTGACACTTTTTTTTTTTTTTGGAAACATTATAAGCTTATAATCCGTCATATCAACTATCAGTATAATTCACAAAGTCTCATATTGTTGTAAATATGATTGTTTACATCTTCTGGTATATTTTTCCAATGGTTAAGTATATTTTTTTTCTGGCTATGCTGGTACTACTAGTGTTTTAGTTATATACTGCAGAAGATATTCTCCCATGGCCTGCAAGAAGACCGGACATGAACGAAATTCAAAACCTGTGATCTATACTGAAGAAGAAAGTGAACAAAAAGAGGCTTAAAACAAAACATGGACTCATTTAAGAACTGTCTGATATCTGGCTAAAAGATGATGATATTAAAAGAAAGTGTCAAACTTTGGTTCCCAGCAACCCTGACAAAATCAACATGTTGATAAAGAATAAGGGAATGTTCATAAAATATTAATAACCTCAAGACTAAATTTTCTGTTCATTATATCTGTGTAAAATACATTTTTGTTCATTATTTCTACCGATAAATACAGCTTCGTTGCAGATATAATTAATTTAGTCTATAATTTGTCCACGTCTGTACAGGAAGAAATCTAATCGAATGTATATTGCTATCCGCAATATATCGATTCGAATAAATGCCTGTTTCGAGAAATTTCCGTATCGTGGGAACGGACGCTAAGGAAAAAGATGCCTGGAAACTTTGCATTTCTCCATTTACGTTTATGCACATGATTACAAAAGTATTGGATTTGAGAAGGCTTGTTACGGGTATTCATTGTTGTAAATTTTAAAGCAATACAATAAGATGAACTGGCACCCTACTCCATCATCTCCTGGCCTAGTTTCCTCATAAATGTAGGGTGACCAGATTCACATCGATAAAAAACAGGACAAAAAGCTTTAAAAAGGAGGACAGTGTTCGAAAAAAGAGGACAGAAAACATGTACTTAGATTAGACTTAGGCCTATACTATACTTTAAATTACATCAATATCTATTTTATTACAAAATAATTACAGTACAGTTCTAGGCTTATATCATATTTTAAAGTATGTTAATATTTATTTTATTACAAAATAATTATAAGAAAACTTAATAATAATAATGATAATGATAATAATGATAATGATGATGATGATGATGATGATGATGATTTTGCAATTAGCTATTATATGAAAGTCAAGGTAACTATATTATTAAAGAGGACAGGAACTGTCTGTTGAGATTTACATTCGCACCTTGATTTCTCGATTTACTAACTACCTCTGAGGACAGATTGCCCCTGAGTTGCTCTGAGCAACCTAGCAACCACCATAAGGAGGAGCAAAGAGAGTTATGGTCATTGACAGAGAATATATTCCGTCAATGCTGCTGCCACCTACAGGAAAATTACTTGAAAAAGGCGTCAAATCAGATAATTGCAAAATGTCAGGCATACAAGTTACAAAAAGGAGGACATTTCTTGATTTTTTTAACTCCGTCCGGAATCCGGACAAACGCCTAAAAAGGACGACATGTTCGGACAAAAGAGGACGTCTGGTCACCCTATATAAGTGGTATCTTGTTGATATCACTTGTGAGGTTGACTAAACAACAACAATAAGTTAAACGGCTATTTTGTGTCTAGTAAATTGAAAATAACGAGATTGGATCAAAATTCTGGGCTTATTTTTTTACTATTTTTCATCAATGAATGATTGTTCTACGCCAGAAATTATTTTGGTGAGTTGCGTATTGAATTTAAGTACACTATGTATTTCAAAGAAATCAATAACAGTTACTAGAAGCATAAATTGCCTGCTTCATTTTTAAACTCCTAGCTTCAGTTATTTAAAAAGAAATGATACGAAAGTCTATGCGAGGTGATATAAATGTTTGTTAGAAAAGTAAGTCTGACTGTGAGTTACACTAACCGATTCCTTAATAATATTAAATAAAAGACATCGCCTTCCCTGTCAGAAGCCATTTATCATTTTGATCAATAGCTTAACCTTTTAACAAGACCATAAACCATGAACTATAACGTTTGAACACACTATTCATTTTCATTACATTAACGTCATTAATGCGCCTCTGTTGGACAGTCAATAATAAACATACAAATATCGCATCAAAAATTCATCAGATTCATCAGTATTAAGAGCTGACGAATAGGATGTGCATCATGAATTTCATTGATTAATTGAAAATAGTCACGATGAGCACCGATAGACTCGTGTTAAATTTAAGAGCAACTTGATGAAAGTTAATAAAATTTATCGTTTATCTAGTCGATGGATTAGGCTACATAATACACCCATTATACTGGTGTTTCAAAAATACGGGGCATAATTTCAGGTATGTATTTCCCACGTGTACACAATCAAAATAGTTCATTACAACATGTGTCCGGAAATGCTTTATTTCCGAGTTATGGCCTTCACAACATTGAAATTCACCGGAACGTTTTTCTTTCCGCAGGTCGTTGCCGTCAAAGGAGACATTAAGAGGGCACTCTGACAGTTCATTCCGAGGCGAAGGTTACATTCAGTGTTGTGTAGGCGTTAGACTGTGCGACATGTATTCAAATCAAACAGATTTACGGGGCAGGTGTACAGAAACTTCCTGGAAAACACCATACCTCATGTTTTAGAAGACACTCCACTGATCAATCGTCAACACATTCACTTCTTGCATGATGGCGCTCCTGCACTCTTCAGTCGTACGGCTCGCCGGTACTTGGATCGAAGGTTTCCTGATCGATGGATAGGTAGAGGTGGCCCAATTGCTTGGCCTCCACGCTCACCTGATCTGAACCCTCTCGATTTCTACTTGTGGGGCCATTTAAAATCATTGGTTTATTCGTCTCAGGTGTCTGATTTGGAATCCCTTCGGAATCGAATTGTGGCATGTTCTGAGGACATACGCAATACTCCTGGAGTTTGGGATCGTGTTCGCAGGTCAATGAGACATCGATGTGAGGTCTGTATTCAAGCAGGAGGTGGACATTTTGAACATCTTCTGTAATGACAACGACTTGCGGAAAGAAAAACGTTCCGGTGAATTTCAATGTTGTGAAAGCCATAACTCGGAAATGAAGCATTTCCGGACACATGTTGTAATGAACTATTTTGATTGTCTACGTGTGGGAAATACATACCTGAAATTATGCCCCGTATTTTTGAAACATTCTGTATTTTACGAGATGAGTCTGAGGATTCACATGACATTGCCTGAAATTCGTGTTACAGTAGGTGGAAACCTCTGAAAGAAACTCATCCAGGTAACAATCCCAACAGCATTCGAGCTCATGGAGAAGCATACCCTCGGGGCTCTATTCGAATTCGCTAATTTCAAAGATAGGCAGATGGAAGTTTTTATCTTTATATACAGGCTGATTCAAAATCTCAGCGACAAACTCTGATGGGTGATAGATCTAACAATAAGGAACCCTCTTTGTTAAACAACCTATGTCTTTTGACGCGTCGTTTCGAAGTTACCGTTGAAAATGTTTTTGCGCGAGCGTATATCAGTGTACGCGAATGTGTGCACACCTGTTTGTTTGTTGAGATGTTTGTAAGAGAAGAGAAGGGTTGTTGTTGTTGTTGTTTGTTTGTTTACGTTTAATGTTCAATACCTTTTCTTTTCAGTTCAGTATAATCATCAATTGAGAATGGATATCTACACTTTTCCCGAGTTAGCCAACATGGTAATGTGTTAAGAGAAGGCTCGCGGAAACGAAAGAAGAGCTCTCCACATGTACCAACAACACTTTCAAAACAAAAATCACTCTCATCACACAATGTTTGCTCGACTTTATCAGCGCCTTCGTGATGATGGGTCTCTTCGTCCCCGACGCATTGGTGGAAGACCGCGTAGACATCCATTCTCAATTGATAATTACACTGAACTGAAAGGAAAAGATATTGAACATTAAACGTAAACAAACAACAACCCTTCACGTCTCTTACGAACGTCTCAACAAACAAACAGTGGTGTACACATTCGCATATATTGACGTACGCCCGCGCAAAAACATTTTCAACGGTAACTTCGAAACGACGCCTCGAAAGACGTTTAAAAAAAGGATTCTTTATTGTTAGATCTATCACCATCAGAGTTTGTCGCAGAAGTTTTGGATCACTCTGTATATATATTTATTTCACAGGATATATATTTTTTTAATTTTCTGCGCTAGTTTATAGTCTTTTAAAAATATATTATTGTTTTTCATAAACACTTTCTGTTCTTTACACAACGTATACTAGACGAGGTAATGAGACGTAAAATATTTGTAGACCGAGGATAAAAATGTGACTGTACCACTTTAGAAATTAGTTTTTTTCCTAAAAAGTACGAATGTTCCATGGCGAATAGACTAAAAAAGGATTGATTCCTTTATGATTAATTTAGTTTCCGCCTTTCCCAATACATGGCGCAGGGTAGAGATCTGCAAATACGCGTTCTATCCTGTCCCTTTACTTGCAGGACGAGTGATCCCGTCTGATGTACTACGATAATGCCATCTTACATCTCACTCATCCCGTTCAATTACCAAGTTTTTTGATTGGTTATTTTACGACGCTTTATCAACTACCTTGGTTATTTTTATATATGTAAGCAAATATAGGCCTATATTAAGTAATGCCTTACCAGAAACAACACTGACCTTGTAGGATATTCATCTTTCTTAAGAAAATAATATATTTGGGGCGTTTCACCGTTTCTTTTTTGACGAAACGTTTGTAGCTATATATCAATAAAATGATAATAATAATAATAATAATAATAATAATAATAATTATAATAATAGGATTAGGGCTATAGTTTCAAACTTACAAAAACAGTGATAATAATCAAAATAACAATTACAATGTTTTAAATATGCTGGGCCATAAACTAGTGCAGTATTTCTTTGGAAACACAATTATCATTGATATTTGTTACAATATGAAATGGTGTTGTGTCTCAGCCTTTTCCCCTTGCTTTGTGAAGAACACACTACAGTAAGTATTTTCAACAGTTTCTTCAGAATTTATGCATTTGCATATGTATTCATCAGCTGAATGTGTACGGAAATATTGAAGGTAACTTTTAAATGTGCCGTGTCCGATAGTAAACTGTGTTGTTAGTACATAACTAGACTCAACTACAGATTCTGACATGATAAAGAACAGTAGTGAAAAACAAATCTCTAGTGAAAATATCCCTTCTTAATATTGATTCAAATTTCATTCCATTGTTGAATAATTTCTCTTTCAGAAGTTTTTTATATATGTAATCGAAGCTGTTATGTAACCATAATTTATATTGGACAAAACATAGAATATGCAAGTTGCTGATATATTATTAATAATAAATAAATTTAGCTTCCCTTATGAAAAGGTTGCCAGATTTGACAAGGCGTATTACATATAATTTGGAAACACACCTAAAAGGTAAAATGATATAGGCTACATTTGAAACGGTTAGGGAATCGAATATGCAAAACGTCAGAAAAATTTACACCTAAGTAGCGTTTATGCTCATTTACAGTTAAGAAAGGGGGGGGATATCATCAGATAGGTTAGAATGATTTGAATGCCATATACCGCGAGAAAAATAATAGTACGGATTGATTGGCATTAATATCTAAACCAATCAACAGCCATCGGTTAAGATAACTTGAAATTTCCCTTATCACTCCCATACAAATGATTTCTCAATATCTGAACCGATCCTTTGAGGGCACTAATGGCTATTTCCTTCACAATGCTGTGTGTTAGGCCCAGGTTTTTACATTTGTTGGCAAAGAAGGATGGTATGGTACCTCGTGCTCCCACCATCAGACCTATTACATCAATGTAGGACAGGCTATATTATCTTTATAGAACGGGATTGTTGGTTCATAGATCCGTTTCTTTTCACTGTCCACCTCATGCGGTTGATCTGCATGTGTCTCAAATCTGATGATGGGATCGAGAATGTATGCCGAGTTGTTCTTAACTCTTTCTTACCTATAGATACCATATGGTAATAATTAACTTTATAGCATTTATATACTTGTGTGTTACATTTGAAGGTAAATTTTGCTGGATAACTTCTATTTCAATACATTTTCATCAATATAGTTTTGTTTCAAATGTTGCCACTTCCGTAACTTGGTCACTGAATTGGTCCTAATACAGCTATTTGTTTCAACATGGATTGCTTGTAAACTTAATTTGGGTTAGAAAGGGTTAATGGCAATAATATCAATTCGCCGAACACTTCCTTGTGTGGCTAGTCCCTGCACCTCTTGATGGACCGTAAACCCTACTGTCTTCAGCGCCTCGGCCAGCATAGAACGGACAGCATGGTGACGGATGCTGCGAAGGGCCTCACTATAGGGGCGGAAGCCAAGGATATTTAGTTATATAAGGCATACTGCAAATAAATTATATGTTTTCGTAAATTTACCTAAATAGATGGGAATATGTAAGCAAAACGTTGTTTTCCTGAGTTGCCCATTATTGGTAGTTAGGGCCTTCTTATCAAGCCTTTATTTGTGAATTATCATAAGCGTCGGAAATGCTGGTCTTTAAATCATCAGTAAGCCTAGATAAACACCAATGTTGATGGTGACATTCGAACCCACGACAGCTTCTTTCTCACAGAGTAAAAGTTGAGGCTTTCATATTGCATGCACCACTCGCAACACTTTTTTCTATGTAAATACAAAGTTTTTTATTATTGCTGCTCTCCTCCACTTCTATAACAACTTCGGAAAGAGAAAGTTTAGGACGGAATCTTTTTTTCATTTCTCACAATGGAAACGCAATCGTAGGGTGTAGAGGATATGAGATATCGACTTATATTCCTCATGGTATAGGTATCACATGTTTCAAAAGCACTCACAGTTGTGAGATCTAATGGAAGAGGCAAGTCTCACTGTGCTGAACAGCCATTAGAACAAAGCGAAAACTGTCATTAGGTCTGCTCGTCATATTTCTCTGGGAGGAAGTGAACGCTTCGAGAAAGAGACAGGATGTAGACGCCGGATTCTTTCAGCGAAGATGTTTGTTGTTACCGAACATTAAAAAGTGCCTCATAATTTTATGTCAGAGTGGAGAACATGACTAGCACACGGTCGACAATATATGTGACAGCTAGTTTACAAAATAGTCGTTACAGGCTAAGTATTAGAAGATTGAAAAAGTGAAATACTCTAAAGCAGGGCTTCACAAATGTTCAAAATTGCACGCGTGCAAATAGCCGTGGAACAGTGTAATGAGGTAAAGATTACTTCTGTGAGGTATCCAAATACATCTTCCGTGATTATTGCTGTAAGTCTAGGCGGCGGAACTACTGGGTGTTCAGTTCAAAGTGTGTCATGGCTCGCTGTATGCCGTCATGTGGCTAGCCGATGATCCTAGAGAATTCAATCTTCCTACACTTCCGCAAAGGTGTATTACCTAGGAGGCAGAGAAGTTGCCTAGCAAGTACGGCGTTCATTCTGAAGAGTACGTACCGATGCGTGCGATAACGCCGGTAGTGGCAGGAATGTGAACTGTTTGGAAATACTTACTGTCGGGATATGGAGAGAGGGTTAAGACGATTACTTACGTATTTGTTGACATTAACTTCAACGGTCAACATGGACACGGAGTATTTGATTTGTGTTGTGGAATGTTACCGTACGCAACCGATGATAACAAATACCCTGCGTACGACTTGCCGGCGCAAAACACAGTTCGAAAGAGGTTATGGTAGCACACAGACCGTACAAACCGCCATCTGTTGCTACGACGTTCAAGTTATACCGTACACATTCTCAAGTTCAGATTGAAGAACGCCTTGAATAATAGGCAACTTCTCTGACTTATAAGGTGAAACTCGCTTCAAATCGGTGACTCAACAACAGTGACGTCATGACACACTTTGAAATGAACATCCAGTAGACGGCGGAGCCTGAGTTGGAAGGTTACGCAGTTTAGCGATCGATCTTTTTTTGTTCTAACCTTCAGAATAGTGTTGAAAAGATAAATAAAAAATACGTTTGTTGTGTTTGGTTACGCTACATTGGATAAATAAAATCTTAGGTTGGCACAACATGTAAAGATAATTGTGTGGTATCGATCACTGAACGGAGATTAACTTTGTTTACATTAAGTTTTACTCAACTTGTAGTATATGTGAACGATTTTTTTCTGTCCTCAAGTGTACAAAAACAAAATTGTGGTCAAATATTTCAGATGTTAATTTAAACCATACCTGCAGAAACAGCGCTCAACGAGCGCGCGCGCTCCTTCAGAGCGGGAGAACTGTGTTTACCGCTCGCCGAAACGGAGAGGAAGATACGTCACAATGACATAGACTTGCTATGGGTAGGGGAGAGGGAAACGACCACTCAGCTATCTAGTGGAGTGCAATGTGTGTTCTCAGTAACTGTTTCGCGTTGCTTACGTACTGCTACAGTACAGCATGGAGGAATCTAAAAGACGGAATATAACATTTAACATTTAATGGTTTACAGCTCGAACTTATTGATCTTCAATGTGATGTAAGGGCAAAAGATCGTTTGGGTAATACTACTAGCCTGGTTGAATTTTACAAGACTAAACATTAGCAATAATATCCACGACTACACAGGCTGGTTTGAAAATTATTGCTATGTTTAGCTCAACATTTATATTTGTGAGCAACTGTTTTTTATAATCAACTTTAATAAAGGCAGACATCGAACATCTGTAACTGATGTTTCATTACGATCAGTAGGCTACTGTTCCTTTCAGCTGCCAACAGCATAAAACCGTTTTGATGTACTGATAAATAAAAATATAACAAAATAATATTGTACATTTAAGTAGCTATAGAATTTCTATTATTTCTGTAAAATAAATATTTCTTTATTAATTAATAATAGTCCAATGTACTTTTGCAAACACTGAACGGGAATACATTTCATAAACACTCGTAATAGTACTTCCCTTTGTGCATATTTTGTACGAGAGTACTCCTTTTTCCAGTCGACCCTTACACAGAGCGCAGTCAATATCTGCCTCCGCTCATGAGCTGTGAGCCGGCTCGGAGAGCGCAAACCTTGTGCAGGCTTGATTTAAACCATATTCTCAAGGTTTCTGTCAGTCGTACTATTGCTCCTGATATAACTGTTATCATCGCAAAAATCAAGGAAAGAAACAACAATAGGTTGCGTTTTATGTTAAGTATTATGTTTCTGTCAATAAAAAAAAAAACACTAAGTTACTTCAACACACTTCCTGTCAGATATTACGTAATAAGAACAAAAATTGTAAATAAATATGTAACTTACATTTATTTATTTCGCCGTCACGTATATAGTTTGCACTGACACCCTCTCAGTATTGTCTTGTTAATGCACGTGCTAAGTGCATTGCGCGGTGAAGCACTGCTCTAAAGAGTAGAATTTTCAGAACACTCAGAATGTTTATATTCCAAAATTAAAATTCTACTTAAGGAATTTTAAGACTTGGTCTAAATTCATATCTGACATTTTTCGACATAACTAGAACAATCACATAATGAGACTCTCTTGACATTTACTGACCAGACGGTCACCTAAAACAACAGTGTATGACTGATTGGCAATAGACAGATGCCTATGCCCTAAAGTTCAAATAATTCTATAGCCGTGTTTTAAAGAAATATAACAGCCATTTTCAATCTGTGTGCCGCGAATGATCCGCTAATGTGCCGTGAGAAAATGAAAATAGTAAAGGTTGTCGCAGTACATTGTAAAAATAAAAGTGAAAAGATTGTAAAGAAGTGAGACCATAGGAGTCAACATTCAGCGAAAGCGGCGGAAGTCAATATTGAGTAAACACATTTCTTCAAAATTCTCCCCTGGTTGGGAACCACTGGTTTAGGCTATGTAAGTGTGCCGCCGGATTTTAAATTACGCTTTAGATGTGCCACATCTTGTAAAATGTTAAAAAACGCTGAAATAGAGCAATAATTGTTCAATGTGTGCTAATACGTCCTGGAGTATGGTTATTAATGTGCATTTGTAATAGACGTATGGTTTTTGAAGTTGCATTGAGGGAACTACTCGGGTGAAATTTCAACGTATTTCCCTGCTATAATGATAATTTAATCATAATTCTAGAAGAAATTTATATATCATTAGTAAGATTCACAAATTCCATTTTTTTCTGATATTGCTTCCTTTGAACTCGTTCTGTTCCTCAAATTATTTCTTTCCAGAAATTGTTCACACAATCACTCTTTTTTTTCTTCACTTTCTTCCTTTCTGAAGTGTCATTCCATTCTTTCTTTATCAAATTTCCGCTCCTGTCTCTAGTTAAGACATTTATTTCTCTTCCTTTCTATGTGAAATCTATTTTTATTTCTCTTTTTGAAAAACTTATTTGCCCCTCTCTTTTTGAAAACCTTATTTTTCTGTCTCTGTAAAATTTGTATCCCTTTCTCCCTTGATATACTTTGTGTCTTTTTGTCTCTCCTCGAAATTTATTCTCACGTTTCTATTTGTGAAATTTATTTCTTCTTTGTTCTTTGTGAAATTTATTTCTCTTTCTCTCTTTATAAACTTTATTTTTTCTCTCTTTGTCAACTTTATTTTGCTTTCTTTCTATTCTTTTTTCCTTCATTTCTTTGTGAAATTCGTTTGTTTGTCTTTTTGTGATTTTGTTTCCCTTTCTCACTTTGTGAAATCTGTTTCCATTTCACATTTTGTGAAATATGTTTCCTTTTCTCACTGTGTGAAATTTGTTTCCCTTTCTCATTTTGTGAAATTTGTTTCCCTTAGTCACTTTGTGAAATTTGTTCCCCTTTGTCACTTTTTGAAATTTGTTTCTCTTTGTCACTCTGTGAAACTTGTTTCCCTTTCTCACTTTGTGAAATTCGTTTCTTTTTCCCTCTTTGTAAAATTTGTGTTTTTTTCTCTTTTTATGGCTTTTATTTCTATTCCTCTATTTGTGAAATTTGTTTCCATTTTTCTTTTCTTGAGATTTCTTTTTTCTTTCTTTCCTCTTTTTGTGAATATCTTTCCTCTCGATTTGTGAATTTGTTTCTCTTTCTTACTTTGTGAACTTTATTTATTTCTCTCTCTATCTGGAATTTGTTTATGTTCCCCTCTTTTTGGACTTTCTTTTCTTTCTCTCTTTTCTTTGTGAAAATTGTATCTTTTTCTCTTTTTGTGAAATTTGTTTCTCTTTCTCCTTTATGAAATTTTGTTCTCTCCCTCCCATGGTGGAAATTTATTTCTGTCCCTCTCTTTGTGGAATTTGTTTCTCTCTCTTTGCGAGATTCATTTCTCTTCCTCTCTTTGTGAAATTCGTTTCTCTTTCTCTCTTCGTGAAATTTGTTTTTCTCTCTCTCTTTGTGAAATTTATTTATTTTTCTTTCTTTCTCTCTTTGTTCCTTTTTGAAAATTGTTTCTCTTGCTTTGTGAAATTTATTTCTTTTTCCATCTTTCTAGAATTTGTTCCACTTCCAGACAATTATTTCTCTTTGTCTCTTTCTGGAATTTGTTTCTCTTTCTGGAATTACTTACTCTTTATCTCTTTCTCAAGTTTTGTCCTCTCTCTTCAAAGATTTTTTCTTTCTTTCCTGAATTTTCTTTCTTCTTTTAGACATTTTTTTCTGTTTTTCTTTACATAATTTCCGTTTCTTTCTGTCCTGAAATTTCTCTTGCTCTGTCTTTTTACTCTGAAATATTTCTTTCTCTTTCCTTTTATTCTGAAATTCCTCTTTCTCTTTCCTTTTTTATTCTGAAATTCCTCTTTCCCTTTCTTTTTATTCTGAAATTCCTCTTTCATTTCCTTTTTATTCTGAAATTTCTTTCTCTATCTTCCAGAAATTTGTTACTCTCTCCCTATTCTTGAAATTTATTTCTCTTTCTATATTCTTCAAATGTTTCTGCTTCTCTCTGTCTTCATGAAATATCTTTTCTATCTTTCTGATTTTTCCTGTCTCTCTCACTATATTTCTGAAATTTTTTCTATCTTCCTGAAACTTTTCTCTCTCAGTCTCCCTAAAATTTCTTAATCTGTGTGTGTGTGTCTTCCTGAAATTTCTTTCTCTATCTTTGCCTTTGCGTCTTCCTGATTTTTTCTTTCTCCGTTTGTGTCTTCATGAAATTTCTTTGTCTTTCCAGAAATGTATCTCTCTGTCTCTGAGACTTCCTAAAATTCTTTCTCTCTCACTGCGTCTTTATGGAGTTTCTCTCTCTCTCTCTCTCTCTCTCGCTGTCTTTCTGAAATTTCTTTCTCTCTTCTTCTGTCTAGCTTCCTGAAATTCTTTCTCTACCTCTGTCTAGGTTCCTGAAATTTCTGTCTCTCTATCTCTGTTCTCGAATTTTTTTTTCACTATGTTTGTCTTTCTTCAATTTTGTGTATTCCCCTTACCTATTTTCCTGAAATTTCTTTTTCTGTCTTCCAGAAATTATTACCCATCACGTTAAAATTATTTGTGCTTTGTGCGTCAAAATGTTGTTGTATTATAAGAGAAACTTTCAAGCTAATAGTTATAAGCGTTTTAACACATTAGTGAACGGAATCCTCTTATTTCCAATATTTATAATTCGATTTTTTTTTTTTAATTTTACTCAGGCAATGTATTTTATTGAAAATTGCATAAGGAGATAACTTAATTTTTCAAGAAATGTCAATTAAATTGAAACTCTGTTACTTAATGCATAAAGTAGATGTCATCATCAACCACAGGGATTAGGCCTATTGGCCTGCTCCGTCTTCAAAGTTTATGTCGTCTATCAATCTTGTTCTTGGTCTACCAATATTTCTGGTTCCTCTTGGTTCATAGTTCAGAATTACTTTAGGTAACCGGCCGTCATTCATTCTTATTAGGGGAGAGTTGGGTAGTATCGGACATCGGGTAATATCGGACAATGAGTTTCTTTCATCTACCACCAGATGATAGTACCTGAATGACATGGTTACGTTTCTGTGATGTCACATACAGAAACGTAACCATGTTATTCAGGTACTACCATCTGGTGGTAGATGAAAGAAACGCACTGTCCGATATTACCCGATGTCCGATACTACCCAACTCTCCCCTATATGTTGGTACCAATTATGTTTGTGTCGTATTTTCTCAGTCAGATTAAAAATATTTAGTTGTCGTATATTTTTATTCTTTTGATGATCTAAAAGAGTGAGACCAGCAACACTTCGACGGTATTTCATTTCACTGGTTTCAATTTTGTTTTTAGTTGCTCGGTTTATAGACCAATTTTCTGAACCATAGGGGGATAGCTAACGTTGTATAAAATTTTAGTTGTGTTGAACGTTGTGTTTTATTTTTTTAGGTCCTTCGTATTGTTCCACACATCTGTTGAAATTTACTCATTTTATTTTGACGTCTTGTTCTTTTAAGTATGATATAGCTATTGCAGCCTAAATAGCTAAATGAGGATACCTGTTCTATGATTTCATGATTTAAAACTATTTTACATCTTGTGTGATCAACTCCTTCAAAGGCCATTGTTTTTGTTTAACGATTAAAAATTTTAAAATTATATTTTTCCATTATTAATTGTAGTTGATAAGTTGCCATCTGTAAGTCATCTTCCGATTCTTCTATCAAGATCTGATACAGTGTATATATATGTATATATAGCATATATACATGTGTATATACATATATATTGGAGATAGTGGGCAGCCTTGTTTAACAACCTGATTTACAATTATTGTATCACTTGTCTTGTTTCTATTCTTACTGATATTCTTGTATGTTGTGAGATTAAATTGTCTTATTTTCTGGATTATTTATTGCATCACAAACACACAATCGGCATGGGAACGTCCTTTCCTAAATCCACATTGAATTTCGTCTAATTTTCGTAGTCGTCTTCCTAACAAATATTAGGCCGAGTGGCCTGTTAGGGTCTCAAATTAGAATTTTCAGTCCATCTCTTCTTCGGACGACCTAGAGATCTTTTGCCATGCAGATGGTAATGAAGCAGTGCTTTTGGAATTCGATCCATTCTTTCGAGATGACTCTTCCACTGAAGTTGATATTTGCTGATGAACTGCGTAATGGGTTCTATTTGAAGTTCTTGCATTATGTTCTCATTTTTTATGATCCCAGTGAGTATATCCAGCTGTTGCTCTCATAAGCCTCATCTAATTTTGTTTCACTAATATTGTTCAAACGGCGAGTAATTATTTTAGCGTAGAGTTTGTAAGTAGATTTCAATAGACTAATGCCTCGATAATTAGTGGGATTTGCGCGCTCACCTTTTTCATATATATTGGGATTACTATTGCGTTTGTCCATTCTTCTGGTATTTTAAATGTTATCCAACAGATGTTTAATATATTCAGTAAGCGTTGTTGTTGTATTCCCACTGGGGCATATTTCAAAAGTTCTATATTCAAATCGTCGCTGCCTGGAGATTTATTATTAGGGAAAGATTGTAGAATTTGTTACATTTCTTCATATTCTATCAGATCAATATCACTTCCAGGTACAGAAGTATCTTTGTCGACATTTAAATTTCCTTCATATTGTTGAGTTGTCCATAATTCTTTAAAATACCGAAGCCAGTATTCAAAGATAAACCACATATGTTGGGCCAATTATGCAGTGTTCATAGATTTGACAAGAAACGTAAAAAATTGTATATTACAGTTATATGAACACTAATAAATATAATACAATTATTAAAAAATTAGTAAAAGTCAGACATGTTTCGGAGATGCTTCTCTATCCTCAGTGACTTTACCACGACGGCTGGTTCAGGTGATCGAATCGCGTTGTTGCTTGGCTTAAAGGAGGCGCGGTTCGATTACCTGAACCAGCCGTCGTGGTAAAGTCAGTGAGGATGGAGAAGCATCTTCGAAACATGTCTGACTTTGACTAATTTTTTAATAATATTATATTATATTTATTAGTGTTCATATAACTGTAATATACAATTTTTATGTTTCTTACTGAAGCCAATCTTCTGTCCTTACATTACTCAGTGCTACGGTGCCTCTCACTTCTTTATTTAAATGTTTTGAAGTCTTATATGCCATAGTCTGTGCCCCGTGTATACCATACCCTATATTACTTATGTAATTATCTCAGCTTTGTCTACTAAATTTTCGTGTTTCTCTTTTAACTATAGCGTATTTATATTTATATTCTGCTCTATCTGCTTCTGACTTCGTTTAGAGAAACTTTAAGTATGCTTTCCGTTTTTCTTCTATAATACGTTTCATCTCTTCATCCCATATTTTAATACCTCTTTTACTTCTTATTTTGTATCTTTTCCCCAAGGACTCATATGCTGCTTTCTCAATTATGCTTTTTAAGTCTTTCCATTCTTGGTTTACATCCATACTTAAGGCTCTATGAGCAATATAATTTTCCAATCTCTTACAGTACAATTTCTTTATACTGTCTTCTCTTAATCAAATGTACCTTGTGGCAGCTCTCTGTCAATTCGGTCAATTTGGGTGTAGGGCTCTTTTTACTTTTTTGCCATCTTGGTGGGATTCTAATTTTAGACGTTAAAAAGTAGATATATTTTAAGAATTTTATTTTTCGAAAACCATTCTGCACTTGTTATTTTATCCCACTCTATACGTGTCAAATGTCATAGGTCACGGTGTATACCAGCATCATCATCAGGAATATGAGTAGAGCGGTTAATGATGTATCAGCAATACTAGATTGCAGGAGATCATGTTGCTGAGGCAGTTAATCTTCACGTCACATGATGATTTTTAAATAAATTTAGATAGATGTATTATCGTTTCGTTAGCTTATATTCCTTCATTATGAATTAAAACTCTGTCATTTATGAAATTGTTTATGAAATTGTATTCATGTTTCCCTCCGGTACCAACATATTGAGTTTTGCTTTTAAAATAATTCAATAAAGTTACGTATATTCGGTGTTAAAAAGTGTTAGAAAGTTTGTTCTCATTTGAAAATAGTACAAGCACACCAGTTAACGGTGCTGTATACATGATAAAAAGGGAAAATTTTAGAATTGTTCAGCAGAATCTATACTGTAATTTCAAGTGAAAGTAAGTTAGAGGCTGCGTTCTAACAAAACACTCCGTGTGGTTTTTGTTCGTAAAGTTCCACATTATCGTTTGAATAGTGCAAGCGATACATTTTAATTCGTCGTAAAATATAAACCATAAAAAATACGATGAACTTCAGTTCAAACAACAGCAACACAAATTTTCCGAGCATTAGCAATCCCAATTAGCAGTGGATAACTTGCAACTTTCATAAATAGAAATGTCAAAAATGACAACAGAATGATGTTGCGAACTGCAGAGCTTACAACGCTCAACAGTGAAAGAGAACTATCCTGTAATAATAACCGCAGGATGTTTCTATACACAAGTGAAGCGATACTACCCAGGGGGAAAAATAAACACGTCTGTTGACATTACAGGCACCAAAGGTTATTATGGAAACGCGATAAAATATTTTCAGTCATTCATTATCCAATTTACCTCTCACGTGAAATAATTGACTGCAACTGACACACACACACACACACACACACACACAAACACACACACACACACACAGTTGAGAGAAGTAGGATGGCCCTTCATACAGTTCATCGTATACTGGAAAATGTGATTGAAGTGCCAAGATACCGCATGCTCAACTGTTGAGACATGGTGGGTTCAAATTGCGCCTCTGTTTTGGATGTGTTTACGTCATGAGATTATGAACATTGTGTGCTTGAAAGGAAAAGCAAGTGAACCATGAGAAGAGTAAAGTATTAAAGTAAAATATTAAAGTACAAAAAGGAAGTAAAAGAAATAACTGATAAAAGAAATAAAGCAGAAAAACTTAGGAAACAAAGAAAAGAAATAATGAATGTCGAGCATGCAGAAAAGAAGGTAGAACAAACAAGACAAAAGGATCGTAGGAAGTAGAAGAAAGGAAAATATGTACATTAGTGGCAAAAAAAAAAAAAAAAAAAAAAAAACAGGACCGACCCTTGTAGCTGATTTCAGAGTCACAGATTCAAATTTTGCTAGTCACAAAACATATCCATCTTGTATAATTAATTGTAACAATGAAATTTATTACATTTGTTCGATTCTTACCGTCTTTTTGTTTTCTTCAGTGTCTCAAACTTACAGACGAAAAAACTTTGACAGTTTTATAATCATTTGGCATCAATATTACATTTCTACCTCTATTCGGCAAAGATAACTGCGTATTTTTACATTAAATAGTAGTACATACCTCTGGCTTTGCTATCCATATTGAAATTACCACAGTTTGACACAATACACAGCACAGGATTCTTTTGTATCAGCTACAAGGGTCGGTTCGGTTTTTTTGCCACTACTGTACAATAAGAAACGAACGGTATAATAGAATAGAGTGGGACAATATACAGTGAGTGTAGAAAGTACTGATACGCTTAACAATATCACAGACTGAAGTGATTAATATAATTATTCACTATATACCGTAACAAAATATGCACCTATAAATTGTACTCCACGAAGTCAAATAAACGCAGTCTCCTCTGTTTTAACACAAAAAATAACGCGTAAAAATAATTTATACATTAACAACAAAAATCAACGAACAAAAAATATTGATACAATCCTATGTTATGGCTGTTTTTTGTGTTTACATTCGGGATTCAATAATTGGTTGAGAGCCCTTTGGATTTAAAGATGGTTCCCAAACGGCGTGGCATCGACTCAACTAACTTTGAAGTTACTGAAGCAGGGATATGTCTCCATTCTTATTCCAAAGCGTATTTCAGGTCTTGCTTGTTGCATATTTGCTCTGAACGAATTCTTCATTTCAGATGTTCCCATAAATTAGCAATGGGGTTAATGTCCGGAGACTGTGGGGGCGTTTACATGTACTTTGGTGTGTTATGCAGAATCCATAAGCGGTTATTGAAAGCGATGTTCTTGGGGTCGTTATCTTGCATAAATACAAAATCTTGTCTAATTCCATTTTCCCTGCTAATGTAGGAAGATTGGTCTTTAGTACTCGTATGTTTATATGCTGTTGGTGATCCATGATCCATCGATAAAATGCAAGGTCCCTACCGCAGAGGCACTCGTACAACCCCATACCACTACAGAACCACTACCATGTTTCACAGTGGGTTGGAGATCTTGCTTTTGTAGCTCTGTATTCTTCGTCCTCCAGACTTTTCTTCTTCCGTCTGAAGAAAAAATATTGAATTTAGATTCGTCAGTAAAAATGACTTTGTTTCAAAATTCTTGGGTGATGTTGATATGTGTTTTAGCGAAGTGTAGTCTCTTGTTTCTATTTTTTTTTTCGCTTACAAAGCATTTTCTGTGGGATGTTCTCCCATGTAGTTCCTTAGCTCTTAGATACGAGGCGTGTTCTTAAAGTAAGTTCCAAAAGGGTGTAGTAAGTAAACGGGAAGATATTTACAAACTATTTTTGTTGCATTGTATTCCCCACACTTCAATTACCTCTCAACATAATCTCCACCATTATTGAGGCATTTATCGAGTCGTGGCACAAGTCTTTCTATCCCCTCATTGTTGAATTCGCCCGCCTGCAATGCGAACCACTCCCGCACTGTTGTTTTCACTTCGTCGCCATCAAAACGTTGACCACAGAGGAACTTCTTGAGGTACAGGAAGAGATGAAAGTCACTCGGAGCCAAATCCGGGCTGTAGGGGGGATGGTCAATTTGTTCCCAGCCAAATTTCGAGATGAGATTTTGGGTGTCGTCACCATCAAAACGTTGACCACCGAGGAACTTCTTGAGGTGCTGGAAGAGATGAAAGTCACTCGGAACCAAATCCGGGCTGTAGGAGGGATGGTCAATTTGTTCCTGTCCTCATGATTTTTTCCATCGACAGCACGCACCAAATTGTCATTGACCAAAGATGGCCGACCGGTATGCTGCTCGTCATGCACAGAGACGCGGCCCTCTTTGAACTTCCTAACCCATCTCCTGACCATTCCATCACTAATGGCATCATCACTATACACCTCACAAAGTTGACGATGAATGTCAGCTGGTTTGATGTTTCTCGCATTCAAGAAATGGATAATAGAGCGCATCTCACAGTCGGCGGGGTGCTCGATTACTTTAAACATTTAAACTGATCATAACTAACCCCACACACTGACTGAAGCTCTGAAACTGCATGCACAGCTTGTCTGAAGATTAAAGAAGAAAATATGCATGCGCAAAATAACGATTGCAGCGATGTGACGGCTATAATTGAAAACGGAACTTACTTTAAGAACACGCCTCGTAGTTACGAACACTGCTAGCAGAAATAGGGCTACTAATATTTAAGTCTTTATTGACACTACCTGCTAATTTCGGTGCACTGATTTTAGGATTTTTCTTTACTTTCCTAGTTAGTGCTCTCCAAGTATACATATCCAGTTTTGTAGGACGTCCTGATCTGTGGCTATTTTCCAACGATTTTCGTTCGCCACTTCTATCAATTATATGCTGAATGGTTGCTCTTGGTCTTCCAATTATTTTACTAATTTCATTTAGGGATTTATACTCATTATGTAAGGGAATAATTATCCCTCTCTCTTCTACTGTAGTCTCTCTTCCTTTGCGCCCCATTACAACGTTGATTTGCAGCCACGAAACAACACACCTGCACAGCAACGTACTCAAGGTCAGAAATGAATAACAACGCTACCAGAACCACCCCCCACTTGACTGCACGTAGACTTGCTATTGACTGACAATGAAACGTAGTACTGTATCAGTACTTTTTGTTTTGTGTATTTCTAGCGTTTCGGATTCTTCTATTCTAAAAAAGAATTTCTTTCAAAATTCCCTCGTTTCTATTTCAAGATTCAATCAAATGAAGAGTAATAAATTATACTCCTTTTACGTTTTCACTAAATATTACGTGCATACGTAATTAATACACAATTTTTGTAACTTGCGTTAGTTGTATCAATACTTTCTGAAAATATACCTGTGTAAGCGGAAAAAGAAGTGAAGAGAATGGAAATAGATGGAGAAGAGTTAGAAAGGGAAGTATAGAAGGTAAGGTTAGTTTTTATCGGTATTTAGCAAATGTAATCATGGGGTTATGCTACAGACTGTAATGGCGCTGCTTCGACCTTCGGACGCAGAAAATTGATCTGTATCGCTCAGTCATTCGCAAATATGATTTTCTCTAGTCCTGAATCACTTGAAATAAAATTGGGTAATTCTTCCCTCGAGTGACATTAGTTGGAGTACGATAGTGACCTTTCTTTCCAGTCTGAAGCTTATGAAACCATGAGTATCCTAGCAATCTTGTATAGGGTATTCCATTACTTGTAAGCCAGAAAATTTTACATGTACTAAAATCATTGCCTGCCAAATTAATTTTTGATTGCTAATTCTATTTTTGCCTCGGAAAAAATCCAAGGCTCATCTCACTGTTCATCAACATCACCATAAAAAATAATAATAATAATAATCAGTACGATTTGGGCCCTTTGACCCGTTTCGGCTTGAAGGTTTTTCTATCAATTTAATTTAAGATTGTGTTTGTTTCTTACATAAATCATTAGATGAAAACTATTCTCTCCATCTTTTGCATGGGCGACCTCAGTCTCTTATATCTCTTGTAATCTAATATTATTTTAGTGTCAGTGTTTTCTTCCATTCTCTGTCTATAGTCTTATATAGAGTATTTGCCACCTTTTAACCTGAAAATATAAATGTTGTTTAAAATATATTCTGAAAATGAAGGAAAGATAATATAGTTTTATTTTTAAATGTAAAATTGCAGTAAATGAAGAATTAAAACGAAGTATCTGACAACTATATTGCAGCTATTTAATTTGGTGTTCTTTGGTTTTTGTATTTATGTTTGTTATCTATAGTTCTTCGCGTATTTCGTCATTACTTTTATATTCCATTAGTCGATGTCCCGCCACTGTCCTCAAGAAGAGCATCTCTGCTATTTCAAACCTTTCCTATTGACGTTTAGTCAATTCCCAATATTCAGATCCTTACAGAAGGGAAGGCCTAGCGTCGTACATTACAGACGCTATGTTCGGTTCATGTTAGTAGAGTTCAGCGAAGACCCGAGCAACAGCTGTGTGATGTTCGTTAGGACTTGCGTCTTCAAGTTCGTTGACCTACTCTTCCCTCCACTCCCTTTTTGATTTAGCTGCGTATGGATTATAGAACAAATTTTTTGTGAAGTTTTATATAGTTGGGTAAATCAGATAAATTCGTTACAACATTGTAATTTAACATCCACAGAAATGGAGATGTTAGTAAATCACAGTATATTTTGAAATTCGTGACAGTGTTTACTATAGCAACTACCGACAGAATGTATAATTACATTACTATTGTTGTTACTTCAACTGCTACTTTTACTACAACTAGTAATATGACTACTATTACTACTTATGTTGCTGCTATATCTCATACTGCTATTACTACTATACTACTATTGCTGCTACTTTTTACTACTGTTATTGCTGTTATTACTATACTGTATGATTCTCTTTCTACTAATACTGTTCTTACTATTACTGTAGTGTTATGCCTTATCGGCAAATGATACCTAGAGAAGAATAAAGAAGTGTATATAATATTTGTGGACCTAGAAAAGGAGTTTGACAGAGTGCATTGGAATAAACTGATGGGTATCCTAAAGAAAAGAAGTGTGGATTGTAAAGAGAGAAGGCTGCTCAGTAATCTTTATATGAAATGAGTCAAAGTCAGGATAGGACAAGAAATGTCAGAAGGAAGTGAAATAGGGAGAGGAGTACGACAAGGATGCGCTTTATCACCTACCCTGTTCAACATCTGCTAGTGAAAAACATGTTTTCAGAATATGGGAGAAGTGATAGAAGGAAGAAGAATAAAGTGTGTAAGATTTGCTGATGATATGGCGTTGTTAGCAGAAGAGGAGATGATATTAAGAGATATGCTACTGGAGCTAAATGACAGCTGTGAGCAGTATAGAATGAAGATAAATGCTGACAAGACGAAGACCATGGTCATAGGAAAAGAAGTAAAGAAGGTAAACTTGCGAATTCTAAATGAGGCAGTAGAGCAAGTGGACAGCTTCAAATACTTGGGGCGTACTATAAGCAGTAACATTAGCTGCTGCCAGAAAGTCAAAAGGAGAATAGCAATGGTAAAGGAAACTTTTAATAGAAAAAGGAGCATCTTCTGTGGACCTCTGGAAAAGCAACTAAGGAAGAGGCTAGTGAAGTTCTTTGTATGAAGTGTGGTATTGTATGGGGAAGAAACATAGATATTACGACAAAGCAAAGAGAAGCGACTAGAAGCATTTGAAATATGGATAAGGAAAAAAATGGAACGTGTGAAGTAGATAGACAGAATAAGAAATAAAGCTGTGTTGGAAAGAGTGGATGAAGAAAGAATGATGCTGAAACTGATCAGGAAGAGGAATAGGAATTGGCTGGGTCACTGTTTGATTAGAAACTGCCTATTGAAGGCTGCACTGGAAGGAATGGTGAACGGGAGAAGAGTTCGGGGCAGAAGAAGATATCAGATGATAGACGACATTAATATATATGGATCATATGCGAGACAGAGGAAGGCAGAAAATACGAAAAACCTGAGAATGCTGGGTTTGCACTGAAAGACCTGTCCTTGGGTAGAGCACTATGAATGAATGAATGGAAGACGTCAAAGGATACTCCTCAATTTCCTATAGCTGTTTGTCAAATCTGTCGTCTCTTGTTTTTTTCTTTCATTACTATTTTCAATAGGATATTTAGAATTATCACGTTATCTTTTTTTCACTATTTTTATTCATTTATTATTCATTTATTTAATACTTTACACTTGAGCTACATTAGGCAGTTGGAGCCCGAAAGAGCAGAAGCTCGTGCTCGGGCGCAGTTCAGATCAGTTATACAAAATATATCACAAAATTAAGAGAGGTCATTGAGCACAATAACATTAATAAGTGGTAAAATACATACAGCATGTAATAATAGGGTCTATATACAAATATAAAATACAAAAGTACATAATATTAGAGTATCAATTTTTAACTCAATTAGCTTAAACAATTAAATAATTAATCTGATTTGTTTCTTAAATCTATGTGTGTTAAGTGTACTTAGCTCAGGGTAAGCTCCAATTAATGCATTATATATTTTGGGTCCAAAATTTCTGCTGTGTTTTAATCCAGCAGTTGTGTGGCATTTGGGAGTATTTAGAAAGAAACTGTAGTTTTGTCTCGTATTGTATTCGTGAGGATAAAATTTAAATTTATTGTGGTTTTTATGGAAGTAAATCAGCAATGTTTGTTTATAAATTTGTTCTAGATTTGATACACCAAATTCCTGAAAAATTAATTTTGTTGGGTAATCAAAAGGTTTATATAGACAAATTTTGATAATTCTTTTTTGGAGCAAATTTAAAGGATGGAGAGTATATTTTGCCATTCCTCCCCAACCTAATATACCATACTGAATTATTGATTGAAACAGAGCTAAGTACACAGTACGCAGAACATAAACAGGTAAATATAATATACAATATACAATATAATTTTCCCTTCTGACTTCGTTTCTTTAATTTATTGGGATATTTACTAGCCATTTATTCTTACATGTATAACAAACTTACATTTTCTTCAATATTGCTCATTAGTACAGAAATTTAAGATTTGAAATAGTAAAAAAGAATGATAAGTAAATGAGGTTAATAAATACAAGCATGATTAATTCAACGCAGAGCATACTTAACAAATTACGGATACTGGCCGTATTTGAAGAGAACAAAGACCTTAGTACCACTGAATGTCTCTCAGTCTTGTAGTAAAGGAATGCTTAGTTCACATCCCATATAAAGCCCAGACAATGCGAGTGTTAAGGATTAACACATCCAGAGAACAGAGGGATGTACTAGGACACGGTCGCCAAATGTATATTGCAGGGGATAACTGTAACCGCCTCCACGTTGAGCGTCTTTACGATAACATTTATTATCAATTAAGTAACGTTACAAGACTAAACACTGTATATGTAGTATGTTCCGAACTGCTACATTGTGTGCGTCGTTACCACCGTTCTAAATTAAATACCAGCATTCTTTGTAGGTGTTCTCCACTGAGGCTTGACTGGCGATGTTGCTAGCTAGAAATTCAATGGACTTAGGATCGCTCCTCGACAAAGAAGTTACTTAACTTCCACTGGAACTATGTGTGTTCCATTTGGTGTGTTTGTTTTTTGTTGTCTTCAACAAAGGCCTTGCACTACATTCACATGACCAGGGAGTTTGTGCGCCAGCAAAATTCTAATGTAGATCTAGGCCTATATATTAAATCTCCACTTCTGTGAATGAAAGACACCACGTTTCATATACGTCTAGGGCAATTCAAAGATTAGTTCATTCTTTAAATCGTTATAATTGTTATACATATTGTAACATTTTAGGTAAAAATAACAAAAAAAGATCTTAGTGTTGGACAAACAATAGGTTAGGTTTTTATAAAACATTGCGAATATGTTCGCCATTATCTTGTTAAACATCATTCTTTCTGCTACATCGTGCACAACATTTTGCGGACCTGAAATATTCGTAATTTCTTGCGAGATAGCATATTTTTGTTCCTGTAGGGTTTAGGGTTCCTGTTTATGCCACGAAAACTAGTTCTTTAACCCATAAATTTGCAAAGTATCCTATAGGTTTCAACAGGTTAATAGGCTATATATATATATATATATATATATATATATATATATATATATATACTGTATATAATTTGAACTGGTAATGGAAATTACGGGACAACAGCTGAACGGATTTTAATAAATGACCCCTCATTTTGAAGCTTTGAACCCAAAGTTTTTCAGAAAAATAGTAGTTTTCAGTGAAATTTCAGTTTTCCTACATAATTTTCCTATTTTCCAAAATCCATCTTTCGTCAGTTTTGAGAACTAATTGCATTTCAAAATAAAACAAAACACACACTACAATACACAATAGGCTATTACACTAAGGCTATGACCTGCAGGATTGCGGACATATTTAGAGTTCAAATTCAGTTGGTTATTATAAGCTTCGAGACTTATTAAAAATAATTTACAGGTCTGATTATGCGGTGTGTAATTTTCTGAGTACAGCTGTGTATTGGATATTAATATCTACAAAACATGAGGTAGTTTGATGATATTATTACCATTAGAAATTAATTATTCTTATAGTTAATGCCATGATAATATATAAACTACAAAACTTGAGTAAGATAATAATATTGTTATTAAAAATCAAATATTTTTATAGTTATTAATCAAGTTGGGTTGATTCTTTTTTATATATTTAATGGCGGTGTGGTATAGATTCAGTATTGGCTCGAGAGAGCGCAAACATTACAGTTCCTAAGGAAAGACCAAGAGGTATTACTTAATGATAAAATAAGAGGTCTAGAAAATGTTGTAGTCTCCCAATCATTTCAGCAAGATCTCTTAGCAGAATAAAATGATTTTACCCTCTACATTTCAAGCTTTACATGCAATAGCTATACCAAGATACTATGTCTATTTTTCGAAAGCATAGCAAACCTGACATTTTTTTAACTTCACCTACAATCCACAATGACCTGAAATAGCTATTGCTTTACTCCCACATGAAAAACCCACTGATCGTCCTAACATTGTTACTTGCGTTTTCGCGCTGAAACTCAAAAACTGAAGGTGGATAGGTTCAAGAAAAAGTATTTGGCATAAAAATCATTCAGATGGAGTATGTTTCATTATTACGGAAGCAAGTAACTTTCAAAATGTCTGGTATTCTTCATTCAAAATACTGTAAATCTGAAAAAAAAAATTAACGTCTAATGAACTTAGTTTGCAGCATTTGCTGCACAAGCCACTAGTATGCTAATTTTAATAGAACAATAGAAAAAAATTGATAGGAAAATTAAAATTTCACAACAACATATAAAATATGGACATTGCGAAAGTTGTTTTCTTTACAGTCCGACACGGTTTAATAAATTAGTGTGAGAAATGAAATTTTGCCAACATAATAGTTGGGATATAGAGTTGGCCATGTTTGCTTGCTTGCTTGCAATTGTACGCGACTTTTTGCTCTTGAATTCAGGAATTCATCGTTTGCAGGACTTTTACTTGTTTCCTACTTGATGAGAACTGGTTCATCTTGTTGTGGAAGTGTTAGTATACCTTGTTTTAACATATTTATGAATATTTGGACAGATTTTCATACGGCATGTGAGATAACTGTTTACAACGGTATCTACAGTACTTCAAATGTGTGGTTTCTGCTCTAGGAGTAGAAGAATTATTTTAATGGACTAAAACGTGTTTCCTACTTGATGAGAACTGGTTCATCCTGTTGTGGAAGTGTTAGTATATCTTGTTTTAATATATTTATGAATATTTGGACTGATTTTCATACGACATGTGTGATAACTGTTTAAAACGGTATCCATAGTGCTTCAAATGTGTGGTTGTGGCCGTGTGTTTCTGCTCTAGGAATAGAAGAATTATTTGTTTAATGGACTAAAACTTGTTTCTACTTGATTAGAACCGATTCATTGTGTAGTCGCAGTGTTAGTGAATTCTATTTTATCTCATTCTTGTTTTATGGCCATTTTATCATGCCATCAATGTTTGTTGATTTTCGTTAGTAACGCTATATTTTATTCATGTGCTTATGATTTCCAGTGATTTTCTGATCTGCTCCCTCTGTGGCACTTCTGATTCGTCTTCTAAGGGTACTTTTATATTTTGTTCTGAATGTCAATCCTGGTTTCATGGTGATTGTGTATGCTTATCTGATGAAGAAGTACAGCTACATAGTGAGTCTCATTCTTTATGGATTTGTCCTTCTTGTAATAACTTATCTGATACTACTCATAATTTTTCAACCCATAATGATGACCTTTTATCTTGCTCTCTATGTTCTGACAACACTGATAAATTTTACAAGGATCTGAAGGGACTACGCATTCATACCGCCAAAGTCCATTCTAATGTCTCTCCCCTTTCTCAGCACCTTTCCGATATTTCTTCCGAAGACACTTTCTTTTCAACGCTCTCAAGATGTAAGAATAATATCCCCATTTTACGTCGAATTCCTAAAGGTGCACGTTGTTTCGCGGCTGATAAATTAGCACAACTTATGGATAAATGTGTCTCTCTCTCAATTCTGACCAATCTTGGCATCAATTATTCCTCTTTGCATATATTGCTCTCAAAGTTCCTGTGAAAGAAAATCGGAAGTCGGATAAATCTTTGATCTCAAAAATTAAAGCGAACATTCAGACATTCTCACTCGAATCTACACCCTATAAACATAAATTTTCTCTCTCTACTTCTCGTCTAGTTGAAACTAAGGTAGCTGACGGTGATATCCGTGGAGCTGTTCGCGTCCTTTCATCTGATTATGGCATAGCCAAAGCTTCAAGTGCTACATACGAAGCCTTAAAATTGAAACATCCTCCACCTTCACGGCCTCTTTCCTTCCCCATTCCGCCTTCTGGGTCAGATGTTATGTTGACTGTCTCTCAAGACATGGTTCTTAAAGCTATACATCGTTTTCCCACTGGTTCTGCGTCTGGTATTGACGGCATCCGACCTCAACATTATAATGAGCTCACATCTAAATCTGCAGGTGATTCTGGACGTCGTCTCCTTCAATCTATTACTCGATTTGTTAATTTCATGCTATCAGGCAATGTCAACAGCCATATTTGCCCACGTTTATAAAGGGGCCTCTCTGTTAGCCATTAATAAGAAGGATGGCGGAATGCGACCCATTGCAATTGGGAACACTATTCGTCGACTAACTTCCAAAATCGCCTGCATTTCTGTCAAAGAATCAGCTAGTACTTTATTACTTCCTCACCAGCTTGGTTTTGGCGTTGCTAAAGGATGCTAATCTATTATCCACACAGTGCGAACTTTTGTAGACATAAATAAAAACAATAATGATGTTCTATTAAAGCTTGATTTTAGAAACGCCTTTAACTGTATAGAATGCGATTCTATGCTCGAAATCGTTCAAAATTGTGTCCCCCAATTATATGCTTTTGCATGGCAAGCCTATCGGGAACCTTCTAACTTGTATTATAATCTTGATATAATCTCCTCTCAAACAGGCGTTCAACAAGGCGACCCTCTCGGTCCCCTTCTTTTTAGTCTTACTCTTCATTCCGTAGTATCTAAATTAAACAGTCCTTTGAATCTCTTCTATTTGGATGATGGCATTTTAGGTGGTCCTCCGGATATTGTCTTATCTGACCTTTCAACACTTATTAATTCTTGTCAACCTATTGGTCTTCAGTTAAACCCGGATAAATGCGAGTTACATTTTTGCTCCTCACAGGATGATACTGTTTTTACAACTTTTAATGCTCTCACTTCTGGAATTCGACTTTCATCCCCTTCCACTTTGACACTCCTTGGTTCCCCAATATTACTGCCAGCTGTGGAAGTTGTTATGCGTGATAAATCAGATACTATAAAACATTTATTTATTGGCCTACAATCTCTTTGTACGCATACAGCATATTTCCTTTTAAAAAATTGCTTCACATACCTCGCCTAACATACTTCCTTCGCACTATCCCTCTCTTCTTCTAGAGGCTGATTGTATTTTGCGGGATTGTTTGGAATCTATTCTTAATATCCAACTTGACAATCATTCTTGGTCTTTCGCTAATTTGCCTATTTCATTTGGTGGTCTTGGCATTCGCAATGTTAGCGATATTTGTGTGCCTGCGTTTTTAGCCTCGGCTCATGGAGCTCTGAATTTCGTCAAATCTACTCTCTCTAGTCACAGTGATGAAATCAGAATCCTTCATATGTTTCAGGCTTTTGAACAATGGTCCTCCGTTACTCGCATTGTGGATCTTCCAAACAGTCCAGAGTCTCAAAAATGCTGGGATCTTGGTCTTGCTTCCAAAACTTTTGACAGCCTTTTTGCGTCTTCCTCCTCAGATTTTGACAGAGCCCGTTTTCTTACTTTACGAGAAAAAGAATCAGGATGCTGGCTTCAAGCCTTACCTTCTTCCAACATAGGCACCTTAATAGGTAATACGTCCTTTAAGATTGCTATTGCCTTAAGGCTTGGTGTTAAAATTTGTTTTCCACACAAATGTATTTGTGGTGCAGATGTCGATTCTTCTGGCCTCCATGGATTAAGTTGCCTAAAAAATTCTGGACGATTTTCCAGACATGTCATGATTAACGACATCATTAAAAGGGCCCTAATTTCCACTGGTTTTCCTACCATTCTAGAACCCATTGGCATAAATTGATCCGATGGCAAAAGTCCAGATGGCTTAACTTTAACACCATGGTCCAAAGGCAAATCGCTTTTATGGGATGCCACTTGTTATAACACCTTCGCTTCTTCTTATTTGCCCGAAACTTCCAAACTCGCTGGGTCAGCCGCTGCATCTGCTGTTACAATTAAACGCAATAAGTATCTCGATCTCCTGGATAGATATAATTTTGTCGTTTTCGCCGTAGAATCTATGGGCCCATCGTGTTCCGAGGCGAAGTTGTTAACTTCTGATATCGGCAAGTATTTATCAGCACTTAACGGTGACTCTCGCTCTACAGCTTTCCTCCGCCAAAGAATTAGTATTGCCATTCAATGAGGGAACGCTATAGGCCTAAGTGTTATGGGGACTTTTCCAGAATCTAAATATTTGGAAGAAATATTTCATTTCGTGTAGAGCTGTAGAGAGTATTTCGCATCCTTTAGTATTGTTGCTAAATTCTAGTTTGTCCCTTACTCAATTGTTTTATTTAATTTCAAAATAGAATTAAAGTTTATTTTGTATATTCGGAAAATGTAAACAAAGTAATAAAGAGTTAAGATAGGGCACAAGCAAACAACGCTTGAATTGAATTGAGATCTGGAGATCGAGAAGATCATATTGTTGGAAAGTCCCTACTAATAACACGATCGTGTAATTCACCATTTTGCAAGGATTTGGATGTTGGGCGGTGCACCATATTGCATGATGATTATGTCTTCCACGTCGGGATTCCTCGGTCCCGGAATGACAAAGTTCTGTAGCATATTATGTGGTAAAGGCCTTCGTTTACTGTGACCGTCTCGATTATTCCATTACTCTCTTCGAAGAAATACATTTAGTCTACCAGATTTATTTTTATCAGCAACAAAAGAATGTCCTCAAACTTGATTTTTAAGTGAGTTATTTAACGTCGCTTTATCTACTATTAGATTATTTAACGTCGTTAGAATTGATTATAGCGACACGATGAACCATCGGCCAAATATTATTAAATACCAAGAATTAACTGATATCCGGAACAGCAGAGAAACTGATGCAGTTTTAGCTAATCGGTGACTACCCCTTGACTAAATTCCTGTAATTACGAATGGAACATGAGCTTTCTCATAAATTGTTAAGTGATATAAATTTTCTCAGACCATGAAAAAGAGTCCTTTTGCTTTTATGATAGCATTGAACCTGTTATACAGTATACTGACATTTAATGATATAACTGTGGTTTGCAACTTCAAAATACTTGTAGCAGTACTAATAAAATCGTTAATTTTTTAATCAACAAAATGCTGACTATGGATATTATTATTATTATTATTATTATTATTATTATTATTATTATTCAAATGGCAGATCTACAACATGGTTATTAATCTAATCTACAACTAGTTTCCCAGCATCAACTGCTTCAAGTGCCATTTTTAAATACAGAACAACACATTAGATGTTCTTGTTCATAACTTCCAGTTTATCACAGAGTGTAGGCTACTTAGAGGGTTTAGGTTGGTGCCGTTGCGATGTAAATGGTGAGACAAATAATAAAGACTTGTTATTAAGCGGAATTCTGCAACAAATATTCCTATTGGAGAATTCGAGGTTTTTCTAATGGCGTCCCTCTAATCTTCACCTGAAGTATTTACTAGGAGGTATTGTTCAGAAGTGTTCGCGATGATCTTATGGATGAATCTCTTTGCTGAGTAAAATTATATTGGTTTGTTGTTCGGGAGTACGATTTCGGAATCTTTCTTGGCTACAAAATCTGCGCTCTAATTTCCAGTGTGTTATAGATCCACTGAAGAGTAACTAACTTTTTCTTGGCCTTCAATTATTTGCAGGGTCCTTCCATTCTCAATATCAGATGACACTAGAAATTCCATATTGGCTATTGCTTGATCGACAGATAATGAGTCAATAAATACTGTACAAATACATTCTCAAATTTACCATGAAATAACTTAATGGAAATGTGTGTGTGACTAATGCCTACCCACTTCACTTGCTTGATTCGAGTTCCGCATACTGCGGATAGAAGGCAGGACTGTGACCCCACAACACTTTGGCGGGCCACGTTATGCAAGATGTGTATCTGTGAAGAATTATGCTGTGTATTTGGGTGATTGTATTTTAAGTGTTCGTGTAAGTTTAGTATAGAGAATGGGTGAGGATGATGGTGAAGAAGGGAGAAGGATAAACCCGGTGCCGGCACGTAGCCTACTCCTGTCGAATAGCACCAAGGGGGCCGCCAGACTTCATGTCCCCATGTCCATTTAAAGGATAAACGTAAAATTCTTTCAATCATTTATTTTCATAATATGCTGCTCTCTTAAACTGGCTGACCATATTGCGAATTCGATCAATGACTTTCCCAAAACACGCTATGAAAATAATTGTTTCATACAAAACAAATTTTATCTCGGAAAGAATGAAAAACGAGCAAAATTGTATAATACATTTTCGTTTAAAATATCTCAAAGAATAACACCCTGAAGTTAATGACATTACTTACTACGGTGCACTCTGTATATGCAGGGACATCATTTTATTTTTACTTCAATTTTTATTGTACCTGAGTTTTTGAATGTACATCACTCCCACCCCTTCTACTAATGAAGTTCAACCGCCCTCCACACAGATCCAAGACCGCATATACAGTCATAGTAGCCTTACGGTCATAGTAAACAATACGTTCCAAAAATACGTTCGCGTTTTCCAGTGACGAAATAGTTTTCAATATTGAATCATTTTCGCACAGGTACTGTCGTCCATTTGCCTACGTCGTATCCCGGTTTCCCCCACCAGCGTTTATTCGCCAGCTAGTGGCTGGGCTGTCTTAGTTCTTTTCTGACAACATTAATTTCAGTTAGGAATTGGACGTCTACGTAATATTATACAACGTTTAAAATAACTTAAATGAAAGGGCCTCTTTAAGTATTTAACTGTCACGTGATTTCCTCCCTTTCTACGACCCTACGACATAATCACTTGGACGAACAGATAGATATTATGTCTGAGTAATTTTATCTTTTCGGATCGGGGAGAAGTGAAGATTGAATTTACAGTACGTAAGGTACTCTTTTATAGAGTAGGTGCAGAATTATTTCAACATGAGTTACTAGTACGAAGAACGAAACTGGTAATTGGGATTAGGTACAATAGTCTATAGTGCGATAATATGCACATTAGAACTGAAGCCTGTATCGAAATGAACGGTCACCATTTAAAAAAAAATGTGTTTAAATATCCATATTATGATTGTTTTTCAATTTAACTTCATTCTATATATTGTACGCTAATGTGCTGTAGACAGTGTAATATACAATGCATAATGAATACGTCCACATGGACAGCTCAGTTCGTGAGTAAAAATACTCATTGTTAATACTGTACTGTATTTTGATTCAACAAAAACCTAATGAAAATGATCAAACTCAAAAGCGCAATATTTTATAGTTTACGTAAATGGATGAGCTACTTTTCTTCCCTCTATACCTAGTAAAGTGATTTGTTTGTATATTACGCCAGTATCATCGAACTCCAGTCGTGGAAGGGGCTAGCAAACAGCGTTGATCTAGAGGTATAATAATAATAATAATAATAATAATAATAATAATAATCCGTGGCGCTACAGCCCGTGAAGGGCCTAGACCGACCAGCCGGCTGCTGGCCTCACGCCCACATGCCGAAGCAGAGGTGGACGATCATCCAACCAGAATGGAGGTATCGTGTGGTTAGCACGATGATCCCCCCAGCCGTTATAGCTGGCATTCGCAACCGGATTTCACTACCTATCGTAGCTCCCCAAGTGCATCACGATGCTGGGTGGGCACCGGTCCCATACACTGGCCGAAATTTCATGAGAAAATTTCTTCCCCCATGAGGACTCGAACCAGCGCGCATTCCGTAACGCGAGTCCTAGGCGGGATGCCTTAGACCGCGACGCCACGGCGCGGGACGATCTAGAGGTATAGGCAAGTTAATATTAAAAATGTGTCCACACCTGTGGAGTAACGGTCAGCACGTCTGGCCGCGAAACCAGGTGGCCCGGGTTCGATTCCCGGTCGGGACAAGTTACCTGGTTGAGGTTTTTCCGGGGTTTTCCCTCAACCCAATATGAGCAAATGCTGGGTAAATTTCGGTGCTGGACCCCGGACTCATTTCACCAGCATTACCACCTTCATCACATTCAGACGCTAAATAACCTTAGATGTTGATAAAGCGTCGTAAAATAACCTACTAAAAAAATATTTAAAATGTTAGTAAGAATAAAATGATGTCCCTGTATAATCACTAGGCCCCGGGAAAAGTATTGCTATCAGCTTAGTATGCAACACAGCATACCTTCTTTGAGAGGGATGGGGTAAACAACGATAGACAGCGTGACGTTGGCAGTAGTACAGTTTGGTTCATGAGAAATGAAGTAATACATGAAAGTCTCATTATTTGTGCGTCCTTTTGACTAGTTTCCAGTGATTAGCTATGAAGCTTACAAAGTGCAATTCTAATTTATTCTCATTAAGAGACCTAAATATTTCATTTTACTTGACATACTAGTAATAATATTATTTACGTATTGATACGTTGCAATGAACACTGATATCCATGAGCAAGACATGTAACGTGTATCATAATCGGATAACGTATTTCAAGAAACTTAGCAGATTTCTTCATATAGCTTGCAGCATCTGTAACATATAGTAACACATTTTCGAATTGCACACATGATGGCCATAGCAACTCCATAGCACTATCATAAAGTTCACATATTATGGTGGAATAATTAACCCTGTTTAACACTTCACTCATTAAGAGATAGGGTCTACAGCAACATTCTGCACTAAGGGCACTTACAACCACATTTGCAACGTGACGTCCAACGGAGTCCATGCTTTCATCTATAGAAAGAAACCCATATCTTCTCATTTTGTAATTTACACTTCACTTCACGCAGACATTTCTCATATCCATGTTGCACATACTTCTTCCGCAGTGTTGCTTTTTTAGGAATTTGTCTTCCAGTGTACTTTTCTGAAAAGCCACGGAGTTTCGCGTTTTCTAATTTGTTTAACGGAATATTTGAAGCAATAAACGCGTCACACATATCATCGTAAAATGATCGTTGAAGTAATTGTGAAGAAGACTCGTGCTGCACCTTGCTTAAATTCTGTTGCCTTTTACATGCGCGTTTATGCTTATTGGTATTTATATGCTTCTTAACGTTGCATGCCATGTCGGCTGCCAATTTCACGTGACAATTCACAAAACAGTTCATTACCATGGGTGGAAAGCACACTTTATTGACGAACATATTTCCTTAGTGCTTCTATCTTGTGTACTTTTGGTCTCGGCATTCTGAAGACCCGTGTCGATTGCTTTTGACTGCGTTGTACTACGCTGCGCCGGCACTACTCCTACCTGCACAGTGATGCGTGCAAGAGTCCTCGGTTCATAAACATTAGCTATATTACATCGCGCGTTTCCCTGTACGCAATACTTTCTCCGGGGTCTAATAATCACATTGTATCGCATCATGCAACATAATATTATGTAATATGTCGTCATGCATCTATGTGATGTGATGTAATATGAAGAAAGTTCATGTTCTGTAGAGTGATGTGTAAAAATAGAGGAACCAATTTAAAATCGTTCGTTTGCTATTATTGTTTAAAATGTGTTAAATTTAACTGTAGCGACATATATTATTTGAATACCTCTTCTCCAAGGGAGAGTAACATCACAGGCAACACTGCTACAAAGCGAAGGACACTGTTTCGCCCCGTTGTTGTAAACGTCCTGTATCGTCGATTGAACACACATTTTGACTGTTTATAGCTGAAAAAAACCAATTACACGAAATTAGCCACCATTTCTCCGTTGTCCAATGTAGGGGCCGTGGAGAATGGACATTCCGCCAGCCAACCCTCCAGTGAAGCCTCGACATTTTACTGTCTAGGCCCGAACATAGCTGTAATTTCGACCTCTAGTGAATTATTGAGGCATGTGTCACTCCACGCCTCCTATCTACCCAACCCTTCATCTCCCGCTCTCTAGCTCCCTCTCGTGTCCTCTCTAATATCCCCGCATATTCCATCTCCCTTTCTCACAATGCGTCCAGTTCATTGACTGCCAGACTTTGGAGTGTGGGTTGTTCATACTCATCTATCGAACACAGTGCGTTTGTAGACACGCCTATTCTAGCATATACATTCTGGTTGAAGCAAATAAGGGGAGGGGATTCTGCGTTGTACTTCATGGGCAAGAGGTCCGGCAAATATTTTACATACGCAGAATTACCCTTCAAAAACTCTGTAGGTCTACCTACGTTGCATTGTTGCCATATTTCATTTATTTTTTTTTTAATTCGGTGATATACACAAATTGGACTATATCGGTAGATGACAGTTTATTCGATATATTTCTAAATTTATAAATCACCAAAACCTATACCGTATATAAAAGAATAATTTATATCTAGCGAATCTGTATTTGTTGTGACTGAAGTATTAATATTTTAGGCTACATCAAATCCGAATTCCAATTCTAACAAGGAAGTAGGAATTTAGGTGTCGTCAGTATGGATTGGCATTGTTTTGTACCGGGACATCATTTTATTTTTACTAATATTTCTAATATTAACCTGGGTATACCTTTGGATTAACTGTAGAGAACTGGAAACACCGTTCTCTACCCCGTTCCAAGAGTGAAGTTCGACAATACTGGAGTAAAATATAAACAAATCACTTTACTAGGTATAGGAGGGAAGAAAAATAGTTCATCCATTTACGTAAACTAGGCAATATCACGATTTTGAGTTTGATAATTTTCATTAGATTCATGTTTTATCATAATACAGTACTGTATTAACAATACGTGTTTTTACTCACGAACCTAGCTATCTATTCTGACGTATTGATTACGGAGTGTATATTATACTGCTACAACACATTTTTTGAAAATGGTGATCGTTCATTTCGATATAGGCTTCAGTTCTTTTTTGCATATTATCGCAGTATAGACTATTGTACCTCATTTCAATTACCAGTTTCGTCCTTCGTACTAACAACTCATGTTGGAATAATTCTGTACTACTCTATAAAAGAGTATTTTACATACTGTAAATTCAATCTCCACTTCTGCTCGATCCAAAAAGATAAAATTATTCAGACATACTATCTACTGTCACAGAGTCGTAGAAAGAGGTAAATCAAGTGACAGTTAATTACTTAACGAGGCCATTTTATATAAGTTATTTTAAACAGTTGTGTAATATACGTAGACGTCCAAATCTTAACAAAAATTAATGTTATCAGAAAAGAGCTAAGACAGTCCAGCCATTAACCTTTACAGAAGGGCGAACAGAAGCGGGTGGGGGAAAACGGGATGCGACGTAGACAAACGGACGACACCTGTGCGAAAATATTTAAAGCTGTTTCGTCACTGGAAAACGCAAACATATTTCTAGAACGTACTGTACTCACTCAGTAGGACTCCTGTTTACTGTGACCGTGCGTCTGACTGCATATACGGTCTTGGTTCTGTGTGGAAGACTGGTGGAAGTTTACTAGTAGAAGGGGTGGGAGTGAATTACATTAATAAACTCAGGTAGAATAAAAATTAAAGTAAAAGTAAAATGATGTCCCTGTATTTATCCTGTTTTTCATATGTTGCCACTTCGGTGTTCTGTGTTGATCCATGTAATGAATAAAACACTGCAATCCCCTAGTATAAGCCGAGAAAGCAAAAAGTTGGGATATGAAAATTTCATATAGATATGATAGCGAGAATCAGTGATGAAGGAATTAGGTCTTGTGTATCTTGTACCCAAACCTATTCAACGAATACGACCTTTCGCAGGGCCGTTGAAGCTGATACAAAGAGCTGAGAAGGATATTTCATAAATATGCATTGAGTAATTATAATGGGTAGACACAAAGAAACGATCTGCTTCGAAAAGAGACCTAATAATAGACTTTATTATAGGAAACTCCATCCGCCTACAATGGTGTGATGAGTTGCCGATAACGAAGTCGCTCTTCTGTGTGAGCGATCTTTATTTATTACCAGGTACGGAATATGTGGGACATAAAAGTGGTAGATGAACTGAATTGCATAATCTAGAAGACTGTCTATTTTAAGTACATCTGATATCTAGTTCTTGAAGTTGTATAAATTTGTTTGTATCTCAGTTTGTACTGGCAGCCATGTTTGTACGTTACTTTTCCTTTCCCTGTATATGATAGAAGCAATAGATGTGCTTTATAGGGCGGAAAATGGAACATCCCTAAGGATTTCTGGCCAAGTAGACTTTTCGTGCACAGTGACGAAATGAGTTCCTTGTCGATTATGCTAATATGCTAAGCCGGCCCCACTATCCATCACACTACATATTCCTCTCCAGCCATCAAATCCCTATACTATATCAATGCAGCTTTTCATGGATCTAGTTTGAGTCGTCATGTTCCACTCAGGAGGAGGGATTGATGGAGCTGAGGTGTTGTGTTTCCCACGTAAACAGTTAAAGGCGTGGTCTAGAATTCACCACCCACTTCCATATCATCGGCTCACTGCAAAAGGTAACTCCATAGGAAAGTAATAAGACGGGCTTTTACAATAAGCCGATGATACAATAATCCTTTGATAATCCATGAGGAACATTCAACAGAACATGCGATCAATTCGGCGTCGTACAAACATAATTGGTGCTCTGTTTTCTAGATACTTGCGTGCGCTATGTATTACGAAAACTAGGCTTATCATGCCATATGTATCCTACATAGTACCGTTCAATTGCATTACACATAGGCCTATATATTATGTAGTAAAGTGCCCAGTGTACGTATATATTTCTTAGTTTCATATATGCGTATGGTATTGTACAATATACAGTAGGTCTATTTAATGTATAACATCATGTATGTACAGCCTTAGACACAAAAAAGACCGATCTTCTGTAGCATGAAATTGTCTGTCCACTTTCGGCCAGCGCCTGATTCACACGACTAGAGAAAGGATATTTATTTTGCACCCAATTTAACCTTTAAATATAATTATCTTTCTTATAGATCAGTTATAATACATGATCTATAAACAGAAAGAAAAAGCAACAGATACACAAAACGAAGGAAACATAGAGACGTTCTTTCACGTTAATCTAAGCTGTCACAGAATCAACCCACCTGTTTTTTTTATTTTGTTATTTAACAATGCTGTATCAACAACGAGGTTACTTGGCGTCGATGGTATTGGTGACAGCGAGTTGATATTTGTCGAGATGAGAACGAACATTCGCCAGAGATTATCTGACATTTGCCTTACGGTTGAAGAAACCTCGGAAAAGAACTCAACCAGGTAATCAGCCCAAACGGAAATTGAACCTGTGCCCGAGCGCAACTCCGGATAGGTGGGCAAGGGCCTTAGCCGGCAGACCTACGCTGGTGGCTACCGCTATCCTCCGAAGGGGACCTAGCATATGATAGCCGGTAATTTTTTTGTCTGCGATTATGCAGATAATTTCATGTTACATATAGGCCTACATAATTTAGCATACAGTAATATGTGCACTGGCGTTAAAAGAATGCTGGATTATTTAGAAGCAGCTTGGAATGAAGTTACTCAATTGATAGAAAAAAAGAGAAATCAAATTATATTGTAATTAAAAGCTTCACTTCGTTTGAAAGGTTGGATATGGTTTTCCTTCATACTTTATTAGAGGTTTTTACCAATAACAAAATATATGTTACTGACCAACGACTGGGAACAAAAGGCGAGAAATGATCAGTGAGGGAACAAAAACATAAGAAATTTCAAGGGGGAAAAATACTAAACAGGAAGCAGAAGTGAAATGGAACAAAAATAAGTTATACAAATTGGTGGAAGAATACGATGGAAGTATACAATAATACAGCATGAAATTGAAATGTATAGAATGAAATACAGAGATTGAAGAATGATCGGAATGAAACAATAGCTGCTGTCTAATGAATGTAGGAAGAACGGACATAAACAAGACGAAGTTATTCGAACATACAGTGTGCTCAGAACTTATGTTGCAGAAGATTTTGGTAGATGAAGGTTATTAAAAAAAGCATTAATTAGTTAGCAATGTGTGTCCTACGGAGTTATAGTTGTTTTAAGGATTGAGTAGGCAATCATTCATGCAAGAACCAGTGACAACGTGTAGTACTGTGCATTATAGAAATGATTAAAAATGACGCCCACTTTGTTCTCTGGCATCGCCGAAACATTGACTGCCTCAAACGTTCAAGGATGCCAGATGTAGTATGAATGATGTTATAGGCTGCGAAAATCCGTGTAAGATTGATATGGTCTTCTGATGTGGCGTACATGAGAGTCCTTAATGTTCGCAAAAGAAAAAATCAAGCGGATTAAGGTCCGGTGGTTGTGCAGGCCATGAAGCGTGACTGTGTAAACAAAACTATCTGTCTTTCAATGTTGGTCCATTATTTGTTCTAGTATTGACTCTCTGATGACTTCAGTTTTGAATGAATTTACTTACAGCAGACGATCACGCAGTCATGCGCATGGCAATAACAACCAATCATGCACTCATGCGCGCGACAAACAAAATCAACTGTAGCACCGTACCGATGCGAAACCGTATGGTTGTAGCGTATGTACAGGACTTGAAGAAGAAGAAGAAGAAGAAGAAGAAGAAGAAAGTTAGCTTCCCTTATGAAAAGGTTGCCAAATTTCACAAAGCGTATTACATATAATTTGGAAACAGACCTAAAAGGTAAAATGATATGCATTTGAAACGATGAGGGAATCGAAAATACAAAATGTCAGAAAAATTTACACCTAAGTAGAGTTTGTGCTCATTTACAGTTAAGAAAGGGGGAAAAAAATATCATCAGATAGGTTAGAATGATATGAATGTCATATATCGCGAGAAAAATAATAGTATGGATTTACGTGTTGGCAAATACGACAAAAAGAAAGAAACAAATAAATAAACAAATACATATTGAAACATGCGAAAAAAAAAAAACAAAAAGTATATAAACGACGAAATAAAAAAATACTGGCCAGCAAAATATTCATTACTTTGAAAAGCCGAATGAAAATCAATGAACACAAATGTACAGAGGGTGTTATTACAGTAAGGTGGTATTATAAATATAGAAACACTAAACATTTTTAGGGATGTTTATGATGTATAAGAGATTATATAATGTCATACCATGAACCTAAGGGCTAGGTTGTGTGCTTGTTTTATTGCTCCAACCAGCAATAAAACTATTTAAGTTTTAAATTAATGAGGCGTAAGCTGTCAACGGATTGCAAATGCCTAGCAGAATTTCTGTTACAAGTAAATATTTTGTTCAGTTTCTCTTTGTTCTGTCGAAAATTTAAAATGTATGTTGGTTGAGAAGACTGTGCAAGTGCTTTTGCGTTGGTAGAAGATGGAAAAAGTACTGTTTTTGTGGATAATGTCATTAGTGCTTCGTTTCGAAACGTCTATCGTTTAATATAAATATTTCGTGAACTTGGTACATGTCAAAGATGACAAAGATCATTCTTGGGGTTAAAGATGGTAAGCTTCTACCCCTCGAAGATTTTAGAGTTCACTATAAGACCAGAATTGTCTCGAGACAGTATAAAACTAGCTGTTATGGAAGAACTATCAGGCGAAAGCTTTGGGAAACAAATTTGACTTCAAGGAGATAGAACTTGCTTCAGAACTGACTTCCAATACCGACCAGCGCAGTTAGGTTAGTGTGACAATGCCTGAATTGAACTGCGGGCCAGTGGCCAATGTTCACAGATGAATAGTAATTTTCCTATAGTCACCTCATGTTAGCGGAATATGGAAAAGGCCTGAGGGAGTACAGTATTATCCGCTACACAACTTCTACGACAGCCGTGGCAAATCATGCGCATACTGGTAATAGAATCATGCACATCGTGCAGAACTGTGCTGCAGTACATGAAACTTCAGTAGTGGATATTAGTTAGTAGACAAATAAAGGACGGGTCAGGGGTAGGAGAGCGCTGTAAACACTACTTTGTACAATATTTGACTCCTTGTTCAGTAATAAACGAAAAGTCTATTGCAAATATGGTACCAAATAATCCGTACAATTTCTATGCCGGTAGCATGGAGGAAAGGCGCAATGTCGTTTGTGCAAAAAATATTGTGCATGCGGAAAGTACAGCACATAAGGAATTAACTATGGGTAGTAAGAATAAAGTTTAAGTACTTTCTCAAGGTTTATACTTATGAGTATGAGCACTTACTGTGATTATATACTCGTAACCACTAGAACATACTCATATTCGTAAGAATAAAGACATTCCACCTAATGCGAATATAAACTCATCTCTACAGCCTTCTTGATCGTTTAAAAGTTAGTATGTACTTGTGTTACCTATCCTCTTTGACTACATTGCACCGTGATGCTCAGTTTTTTTTTTTAATAGACTTTCACATGCTATCCACATGCTGTAGTGGTTTGTGTTTTGCTTTTTGTAAATTTCGATAATGGATAAATAAATAAATAAATAAATAAAATGAATGAATAAATAATTAAATAATAAAATTAATTAATTGGATAAACAAATAAATAAGTAAATAAATATACATGAAACAGAGAGTGAATCAGATAAGTGACGTTAATAAAACAGGAAACAAGAAAATGGTACTGGGAAATCATCATTACGGGATGTTGGATAGAGATTACAATCCATTTGTAGAATTCCAGTTATGCTAATTCTATTTTTTATTATGGAGAGTTATTTATATATATATATATATATATATATATATATATATATATATATATATATATATATATATATATAATTTAAAGTTACAAATAATTGCATTTTGCAATTCAAATTTTACAAAATATACTGTAATTGTTAATTATATTTAACAATACAATCTAACCCCATAATTTGATAGCATTAATATTTTTATAGGTTATGTTTTTTTATGAATAACAAATACGTGATTAACCTTTTTCACATTCACTTTTGTGAAGCGTTAAAGGCTTCTGAATTTCACATCCTTCTCTATATTTTTCCATGAGTTACTACATCGTTCATAAATTCTGCCATTTTTTTATTTAACTTTAAACTGAACACAAATCAACAGATATTCAGAATTGAGCCTGCTACAAACCATACTCAGAATAACATGAGAACGAACTTATAAATATGAGAATATACTAGCTTTTATTCTTACCAAGCATGAGTATATATTCTGTACAAGATGGACACTTCAGTATATTCTACTATGCTTCCATGTTATGAGTATGTAATCAAAAATGAGTAGGTACTCAAATGCTTTCATTCTTACTAACAAGAGTATATACTAAAAAAAGTCTAGTATATACTATATACTCATGTTTATTCTTACCACGGTATGTGTGTAATTCATCGCACTCCAACTGACATAGACGATGAATATTTACCGAACAAAGAAAACTCTGTTGCAAGAGTTAGTATAAGAGAAAATTAGTTTTATGCACCTACAAGGGAGAGGTTAAACTGAGAGAGAGAAAGAAAGAAAGAAAGAAAGAAGGGAAGAAGGAAAGAAAGAGAGAGAGAGAAAGAAAGAAAATTAGTTTTAATTTAATAAAGTATTCAATGAATGGTCTAACTATTAGTTTTATCTATACTGCTTAATGACTATTCGTTATCCATCATCCTAAATTAATATATTTTTTAGGAATATTCATAAACTGGAGACAGGAAATTTCATATTTTTGAAGATGGTAGCTCAAAAATTCAAAGATCACCGCGAATAGCAGTCGCAATTATTGTTTAGTCAACTGTCCGAAGATAAGTCTGAACCTCACAAGTGATAGCAAGAAGACACCACTTATGAGGCAACTAGGCCAAGAGATAATGGATAAGGTGGTCAGTTCCTTTCCCCTTCCATTGCATACATTGCCGACTAGCTACATATTCTATTAGTTAGACTTCAGATGCATAAGCTACAAAAAATTGTTCTTTCTCTGGCACATATTGTGAAGTGAGATGTACTGCCCGATAATCTGTCGCAATTAGTGGTATAATATTTTAATAATACAGGGTTATTCATAAGTTCGTGAAACATTTTAAATTTTAATAACAAATAAAGTACGCAACAGATCATGATAATTGATATGCAGATAAAAAGAGAAAATTTCAAGTTTTTTTAATAAGAAAAGCTCTCTCTTAGTTGCCATGATTTATCACAAAGTAGCAGCAGTTATAAATAGTGTCAAAATGGCATTTACCAAACGTGAGCAATTGTTTTGTGTGTTGGAATGTGCAAGAGCCTCGTCCGTTGTGACTGTGCAGTGCAATTTCAAAAGGAAGCACCTGTTTTCAACAATATCAAGATTTGGTATGTAAAATTCTATAATGAAGGTGTCTGTACGCCGCTCCTTGGCAAAGACGTCCGGGACCCAGCGATGAAACGATCAATCGTGAAATATGACTCACAGATGAATCGTACGCACAGGACGAGAAGATAACGCGTTAATGAAGTGGCCACAACGATCACCGGATTTGACTCCGTATGACTTTTTCTTAAGGGAATTTGTGAAGGATATTGTATATGAGCCTCCTCTCCCTGTTGATTTCCAGGAATTTCGCCACCGGATTACAGCTGTCGTGGTTCTAGTCAACCGTGACATGCTGGAGCAGGTATGGGGCAAGATGGACGTCTGCCGTATCAGGAAAGGTGGACACATTCAACATCTGTGAGACGTTTAATAAAAAGTTTGAGAGTTTCTCTTTATTTCAGTGTAAAATAATTTGATATCTGTTGGGTAGTTTAGTAGTTTTGAATTTTTAAAACGTTTCAGGGACTTATGAATAGCTCTGTATAAATTCTCAAAATTGAGACTTCACTTTTGGAGTATATTATAATATAATAACGCTTTACAAAGTGCTAGGTGTTTCAGTGTCGATGCAGTTGGTGTTAGGGGGATTGCACTTGGCGAGATCGGACTGAGGATTCGACAAGTTATTACATCATATTTGCCTTACAGTTAGGGATAACCTCTGGGAAAATCCAAACCTAGAATTCTGCTCAAGCGGCAATCAAAACACACTAAAGAACAGCTTCTGACCATTAGTGTATTGTGTCTATCGTGTGAGCTACGCCGTGACTCACGAATTTATTTCAAAGTATATTTGAAACGTGGGTAAAAGTGAAGTTCAGCCTTCGGGTAATCTCTCTGAATACTAATACAACGGTCAGTAGTGTGAAGGTAAACTATACGCTAATAGAATGCCGTATTATCACCTTTAAATCGAGAAAAATTCGTTCCAGCACAGGGAATCGAATCCGGGACCTCTCAGCTCTACGCGCTGAGGGCTCTTTCCAACTGAGCTATGCCGGAACACGATCCACGGTGCCGGTTGAACTTTTCTCATTGTGGCTAGATCTCGTATAATGAATATGAGAATGCCGTATATTTAGAAGAAATGTTGCAAAATAGTGAAAGTCGTAAGTAATATGGGGCATTTTATAATACTCGCATATTGTATACACATACAGAAGCTTATATATGAGCCGTTCAGAGCAGAAGTGGTGTAAGTCAAGAATGGGTAATGAGGGTTAAAGTGAACATTCTGTAAAATACAGCGCAAAGTAGCAATTAATATTTAATTTATTGAAACTATAAGTAGTCAGTGGATAGCGAGAAGGACATATTAATTGCTACTTTGCGCTGTATTTTACAGAATTCGTACTTCAAACCTCATTACTCAATTTTGACTTACACCACTTTTGCTCTGAACGGCTCATATAATGAAATTCAACGTGATTAAAAGATCTTTAATAATATTAGTAATTATATTTATTTATTTTTCATTTGTATTTGCCGCAGAATGAAGTAACTGTGAGATTAGTTCCCTTACGATTAGTAAGAATATATCTTAAGGGCCATGATGGGGATCGTTTCACCGCGAACGTCAAACCTAACAACAAAAGGCTTAATTACTTACTTAAAAATGGCTTTTAAGAAACCCGGAGGTTCATTGCCGCCATCACATAAGCCCGCAGTCGGTCCCTATCCTGTGCAAGATTAATTCAGTCTCTATCATCATATCCCATCTCCCTCAAATCCATTTTAATATTATCTTTTCATCTACGTCTCGGCCTCCCCAAAGATCTTTCTCCCTCCGGCCTCCCTAACACTCTATATGCATTTGTGAATTCGCCCATTCGTGCTACATGCCCTGCCCATCTCAAACGTCTGGATTTAAGGTGAAGAATACAATGCATGCAGTTCTGTGTTGTGTAAACATCGAAAGGCTCGTTGCGAAAAAACTTCCAACACGATCCGGAAGAAGGTTCCAGTAGTAATTAAGTAAGTCTAACAGAAAATGCGAAAAAACTTCCAACACGATCCGGAAGAAGATTCCAGTAGTAATTAAGTAAGCCTAACAGAAAATGAAATACAATTAAAACCCTTTAAGCAGATTAATGACGACAATCATGGAAGAATTTTAGTTGTAATATGATAGTCTGATATGCATAGCATTATATTTCCTAAATAGTACTTACTTACTGGCTTTTAAGGAACCCGGAGGTTTATTGCCGGCCTCACATAAGCCCGCCATTGGTCCCTATCCTGAGCAAGATTAATCCATTCTCTATCATCATATCCCACCTCCCTCATATCCATTTTAATATTATCTTCCCATCTACGTCTCGGCCTCCATAAAGATCTTTTTCCCTCCAGTCTCAAAACTAACACTCTATATGCATTTCTGGATTCGCCCATACGTGCTACATGCCCTGCCCATCTCAAACGTCTGGATTTTATGTTCCTAATTATGTGAGGTGAAGAATACAATGCGTGCAGTTCTGTGTTGTGTAACTTTCTTCATTCTCCTGTAACTTCATCCCTTTTAGCCCCAAATATTTTCCTAAGCACCTTATTCTCAAACACCCTTAATCTCTGTTCCTCTCTCAAAGTGAGAGTCCAAGTTTCACAACCATACAGAACAACCGATAATATAACTCTTTTATAAATTCTAAATTTCAGATTTTTCGACAACAGACTGGATGATAAAAGTTTCTCAACCGAATAATAACAGGCATTTCCTATATTTATTCTGTGTTTAATTTCCTCCCGAGTATCATATATTTGTTACTGTTACTCCCAGATATTTGAACTTCTCCACCTCTTCAAAAGATAAGTTTCCAATTTTTATATTTCCATTTCGTAAAATATTCTCGTCACGAGACATAATCATATACTTTGTCTTTTCGGGATTTACTTCCAAATCTATCTCTCTACTTGCTTCAAGTAGAATTTCCGTGTTTTCCCTAATCGTTTGTGGATTTTCTCCTAACATATTCACGTCATCCGCATAGACAAGAAGCTGATGTAACCCGTTCAATTCCAAACCCTCTGTGTTATCCTTAACTTTACTAATAGCATATTCAGAGCGAAGTTAAAAAGTAAAGGTGATAGTGCATCTCCTTGCTTTTTCTAAATAGTGGAAGATAAAATATCACTTCTTCAATTTAAAGTAATGTTTAGTTTGTAAGAGTGTACGGTATAAGTTCGTGGTTTCGTTACTATTTATTAAAAATGCAGTTACTACTAAATCGGTACATGTTACAATTTTGTGAGATATGTTTACTTTTATATAAAACCTGTACTATTTTGAAACTATGTCGGATACTTTAATATTCCAAATATCTAATAAATAGTTGAAGATGTGATATTTCGACTACATATAGCGAAAGTGCCCAGCCCTGGTTATAGCACTACCTGTAGATGCCTGTCATGCAGCCATTGATAATGCACAGGAAACAGACTTCATGCACATTACCTAATCTCATCAGTGAACTCTCCAGGCTGATACGGTTGTTCTGCGAGATGATGTCGTTAGGATGTAGCTCTGTACAGTGTCGGGCGGTATCTGCTTCGAGGCTCCGATGGATCTTGTTTTCTTGATGGAGGTGCTCTGAATGGAATAGTGGATGTATTAGTAGAACATGTAATCTTCTTCGTCCCATTCACCGTCTAAAATTTCAGCTTTATTCATGACAACGCCCGTCCCCAAACTGCTCACTACGTGATGGAATATGTTTGCAAAGTTAGAATGGAATCCTGGACTGGCCAGCATGCATCTCAGACCTCAGTCCTATTGAACACCTGTGGGATATGCACGACGTCGCAACTTTGACTCCGTGAACGGAATGCGTGCGTGACACACCTCCCCCAGGATATAAACAAAGATCTTGTGCCAGCATTGCTGGATGAATGGGCGCGCATCCCCCAGGAGGTAAACCAAAACCTTGTGGCCAGAATGCCGCGACGCATACAAGTCGTCATCGTCACCAGAGGTGGTGGTAGTTTATTTAGCAACGTTTTAATGTGGGCGAGAAGTGATAGACGAATTTCTCCTGGAACTGCCCATGCTAAGGAATTTATCGTCCTCTCACTCAAACGCCACCATTCGTTTTTAATTCAATGGTTTAGCAACAATGAACGAACTAAATCTATACTAATAATAAATCTGTAGCCGAAATTTTTCCTGGTAATTTTAGATTTTCCAAAAATAATTGGTCCTAACATATATAATTAACCACCCTGAACCCGAAAATCGCTTTTTTGAAATTTTTGTTTTTATGTCTGTCTGTCTGTTTGTTTGTTACCTTTACACGCGATAATGCCTGAACGGATTTCGATGAAAATTGGAATATAAATTAAGTTCGTTGTAACTTAGATTTTAGGCTATATGACATTCAAAATACATTATTTAAAAGGGGGGTTATAAGGGGACCTGAATTAAATAAATTGAAATATCTCGCGTATTATTGATTTTTGTGAAAAATGTTACATGACAAAAGTTTCTTTAACAATCATTTGCGATAAGTTTCATTCTTTGAAAAATTTTGATAGGACTGACATTTAATGAGATAAATGAGTTTTAAAATTAAAATAACTGCCATCTAAAGCCGTGTAACGAAAAAAAAAAAAAAAATGACTTGGTCTATAAGGGGCCTTGGACAACAACAATCGAAAGCTATGAAAGATAGCCTACAGAGAATGTTTCTGTGTTTGTATGAAGTAATAACGGAAGCTAAATTAACCGATTTGTATAATTAATTATTATTTCACCATTGGAAAGTGTAGTTTCTCTAGATAGACATAATACTATAATGTTATTACAGTAACTTCTGATATAATAATGTAATGTAATATAATATAATATAATATAATATAATATAATATAATATAATATAATATAATATAATATAATACCATATAATATAATATAATTTAAGTAATTTGAAGGGTCCAGAACCATAGTGGGCCAAGCGCCATTTACTGAATACGTAGAAAACAACAAGGGTTAAAATTAAGTTATTACGATAATTCAATGGAAACATATAGCAAGTAAAATAAAGTATACACATTAAATCTAAATGATGTCAATGTTCATTAAAATATGATTGCATGTAATAACAATTAAGAAGCATGTTAAAGGAATTGTCATTGCACCAAATGAGTGCTTTCTGGACCAAAATGATCGCATTTTAATTATTTAAATACAATTTAAATTAAGTAACATATTAAACGATTTATCCTTCTATCAAACACGAATGTTCCCTGGATCAAACGTCCTATTTTAATTATGTAATTACTTTATATTTATTTCTAACAGGTGCAGCGGAGCGCACGGATACGGCTAGTCACTAATAAATTGTGACATCAATTTTCGCTATATAGCACCCAGTATGGTAGTAGTTTTAATGACGTATTCACGTCAATGAGGCAACAAAGAATGCCAAAAGTCCACAAAGAGCATAGAACTTCTCGATTAGCAGATTTGCTTACTTGGGAGATAGTTCGTAGGACTAGACTATACTACCACTTCTGCAGTATTGTTTGAGATGTATTACGTTGTTATTGTTTAGTCAGCTGTCCGAAGACAGATCTGAACCTCACAAGTGATACTAAAAAGCACCATTTATGAGGCAACTAGGCCAGGAGATAATGGGGTAGGATGGCCAGTTCCTTTCCCCCTCCATTGCACACATCGCCGATTAGCTACATATTACACTAGCAGATTTCAGATGTATACAAACAATTGAAGAGTTCTGTGCAAGAGGGGGGTAACTCCATTTTATCATATTTCTCAAGAGACATTTAAGTGCGTTCCTCTTGCGCTAAAACACGTAAGCGAAATAAGTTTCAAATTCTTTTAAGACACTCAATTTCCTTCGGATCTACCTCATTCTTGCATCAACTATGCCACTAATTTTTCCCTATATATATATATATATATATATATAGACACAAGAAATGAAATTTTGTGAATTTTGGAGTTACCTCCCTCTTGCCCCAAGCTCTTCAATTGCTCTTCCTCTGACACAAATCGTCAAGTGAGATGTACTGCCTGATAATAGAGGTAGGCCTACATATCAGCCAGAACCTCAATCAGAGCATATGTATTACGTTGTGGAAATTTATTTTGTAATGTGGTGCTAAACAAAAATATGATTGTTTAAAATATTTGAAATTATAATTAAAATAATTCACCATCTTCTTAAAATTGACACATTTTCATAACGGCTATGATAATTACAACGTATTATATATCAGAAGGCCTAGTCGTATCTAATTAAAAAACTAGAAAATAATACAATAATTACAAAAGAAGTAGCTTATTGACAGCTGCCTATAAGACCTATGCGAAAATTATAAGGCGGTGTGTGGGTATTATAAATGAAGCTCTCCTACACGAGCAACAACATGGTTTCAAGAAGGGCCGATCGTACGTGGACAGTGTATTCATATTCAAACAGATTATACAGAAAAGGTGCGAATTTTATTTAGAGACCCATATCTTGTTTCTCGATTACTTTAAAGCGTTTGATAGTCTGAAGAGGAAAATATAATATTGAACTACCTATCGTCGTAGCACACAATTGTAAATTTACATTCGTTCTGTTTTAGTCTGTCCTAATTATACAGGTCGGTCTAAATTTATAAGCTTATAAACATTGATGACAATATTTCGAAATTAATCAATAGCAATGTATTTGCATATAACCGGATCTCTGTTTGCGGCAAGTGATAGGCATGGAAGTCTGCGTATGTCATTTTTGGTTGCGTCAAATGCGGCATTAATTAAAAAAAAAGACTTTCTCATTATAAATGGCATGCCAATGTATGTGATTACATAGAATGCACTGCTGCTCCTAGCGAATTGAATTTTCACTGAAATCATATAAATTATTACAACTAATTTTTTAAAGCAAACTAATGATTTTTTGGGACGTTGTCCGTATCGTCGAAATTCTATACAGCTCTTGTTAGTCATTTTAAGCATTTGAACTGTTGACTGTGTTTTACGTCAGATTAGAAATTCGAATAGCGGTATTAATATCTGGCCAATGAGATGAACTTCAAAGTTTATAAATTCTTAATAAGCTTCTTTTGAATTGGAATAATGCTAAGACACCCGTAGGCCTATATTGTTACTTACACTACTACTACTACTACTACTACTACTACTACTACTACTACTACTGCTAATACTGCTGCTGCTGCTACTACTACTACTACTACTACTACTACTACTACTACTACTACTACTACTACTAATATTACTATTACTACCACCACCATTACCACTACTACTAATAAAGCATATAAGAAATGTACTGCCAACATGCGAACTTGGTTCACTCATGTCTATTTAAACAGGTACTCTTAGGTATGTAATTTCTTAACTGTGACATAATCTGACTTTCGACATATAGACCATTTGTTATCTCGTGAAACCAAATGCATGACTGAGCCGTAGCTTAAGGCCGGTTCACAATAAACCGGGAACGGAAAAGACAACGAGAACAATAATAAATGTATTTAAATGTGAGCATTCACAATTAATTATTGTGAATCTTCACATTTAAATATATTTATATTAACATTATTTCCGTTCTCTTTGTCCTTCCTGTTTCCGGTTTATTGTGAACCAGCCTTTACAGAAAGAACCTTATGGTAGGGGTAAGGGAGATAGCTACCTGCAAGTGGAAACGTAGCGACGGAGGGAAGCTGCCCAGTCCCGTTTCTCTTCCCCTTACGCGCAGCTGGCTGACTTAAGGCTGGTTCACAATAAACCGGGAACGAGAACTGGAACGAGAACTAGAACGAGAATTGGAAACTGAGGACGTGAAAGTGAAGATTTTTTATTAACAATAAATCAAGAACGGAAATGCCTATGCATATCGATATGTATGACAGTAACGATATGTAAATCGATATTACGCACTCTGATGTTCTATGTGTACAATTGACCATTGACGTTCTCTCGTGAGAACAAACCAGCCAACACAAACACAGGTTAAGCAACTTCAGAATTTACGACACAGAATATTTAAGAATTCAATTCACGTGGTAATCTGGTCACATATACATGTAGCATATATTAAAAGTGATTCTAGTGAATTTTCGAGTTATTTAGAAACCATGGATGAAGAAATTGTTATGGCCTCCGTGCTACAAAATACACGACGATCAAATAGCTTTATCATGGCAACAGAATGAATCTAGAAGCACAGACCAGTATATACAGTGAAGAAAGCTTGAGTTGTGAGGGTGCTAGGAACAATAGACTGTGCCGGTACTATTTCGCATTGTCTGTAATAAGGCGATATTAGCGATCCTAGTGGTCGCGTTCCCGTTCCCGGGCTCTGACAAGCTTCTCGTTAATTGTGAATGCTCACATTTAAATATATACATTTTAACAATTATTCCGTTCTCGTTCTTGTTCTCGTTTCCGGTTTATTGTGAACCAGTCTTCAACGAACAACCTACTTATACCTATCGTAACTTTGAAAGGTATAGGTCTAATGTTTCCCTTCTGAAATGTAAAATAATAGCTCCATAATGCTTACTTCTTTACAGCTCGTAACATTTGCAATCTTTATCACACGCCTGGTTTTAATTTTGATGACAAAATTAGGACCATTATATTTATCACTGATGTCTTAATTATTTAAGTTCGACATTCTTCGCTCTTAAGTAAAACTACACTATGTATCACAGGTACACGTATAGGTCTAGTTGTCCATGTATCTGTTAATGTGTAAAATTAGGCCTACATCCCTAGCATACTTTTGTGATATAGGTATAACTCCTCAGGAAAAGGGAGAGAAGGCATGGACAGAGAGAGAGAGAGAATGTAGCGTGCGACTGTAGCGGATCCCGTTCACCGGGAATGACAAGCGCTGACGCCGGGCCCGCTTGCCGCCGAGTGCCTTAGAGAATAACATCAACCTCTCTGTATTTTACCATATAAAACAATAAAAGAAAACAACATATGATTACATAATATAAATAAGTAGATTTCGTGTGGGTATAATAATAATCATAATAATAGTAATAATATCAATAGTAATAATAATAATAATAATAATAATAATAATAATAATAATAATAAAGTTTTTTCCAAACATAAACTCGCTCTTCCACCAATGCAAAATTTAATATTGTTCTTCCGTCTTCATACTGCTTATCATAAAATATTACACATTGTATTCAATTGCTATGTTTTTAAAAGTATAACATGTAAATATGATATACATATTTGATTACATTTCAAAACTTTAAACAATTCTCTACAAAACAGATAATAAATAATAAACTTCACTAACAAAGAAAATGTCTCGCGCCGTGGCGCCGTGGTCTAAGGCATCCTGCCTAGGACTCGTGTTACGGAATGCGTGCTGGTTCGAATCCTCATGGGGAAGAAATTTTACCATGACATTTCGGCCAGTATATGGGGCCGTTGCCCACACAGCATCGTGATGCACTTGAGGAGCTATAATTGATAAAAAATCCGGTTGCGAAAGCCAGCTATAACGGCTGGGGATCATCGTGCTAACCACACGATACCTCCAGTCTGGTTGGATGATCGTCTACCTCTGCTTCGGCAGGTGAATGTGAGGCCAGGAGCCGGTTGGTCGGTCTGAGCCTTCAAGGGCTGTGGCGCCACGGATTATTATTATTATTATTATTATTATTATTATTATTATTATTATTATCATTTATATTTAATAGTTGCCCTCCGGGTTCCTTAAAAGCCAGTAAGTAGGTAAGTATTATTATTATTATTATTATTATTATTACTACAAAGAAAATATGGGGTAAGTTATAATCATTACACGATTATTCATATTTGTAGAGGGAGGCATTTTCTCTGTTAATATTATATCTATTAAAATATTCTCCACATTTACAATCCGAGAAACTTATTTTCATTTTTGACGACCAAAAGCTGTGAGTAAAAACTGTTCTTTAGTATGCCCTCCGGAAGTACTAACTTTTCAATGTGCTAATTGTAGTTTCTTTTAATTACTTAATTTATAAAATAAAGTTCATATTGGAATAAACGTACGTACTTCAGGTCAAAAAGTACAGTTTCCACAACAAGCCTGTAGACTGTTTCGTGTCCAGAGTAATAATAGTAATAGTAATAATTATAATAGTAATAGTAATAATAGTAATAATAATAATAATAATAATAATAATAATAATAATAATAATAATTCTCTCTTACTGTCCTAACAGAAAGAACAATGATTATCTATGGAAATACAATAATTCGAATCTTTTCACGAGAATGTTTATAGAGATCCACATGCTTTGGGTTTTGAGTGATTTCGTACGACGATGACAACCACCTACATGGGTGGTCGGCAGGTTGTGCATTTGTGACGTCGGAGCAAGGTCAGACTAGATGAGCACCTGAAGAGGAGCACAGAAATCGCTCAGCGGCCAGCTGTTACAGTTGTATAATAGTGGTTCAGGGAAATTGGTTAAGTTGTGATTTTATTTATATGTTATATTGTATCTACACAGGATGGCCTGTACGTAATGTCATTAGTTTCAGGGGCTTATTCTTTGAAATGTTTCAAACAAACAAGCTAAATACAATTTTGCTCGTTTTTACTTCCCTATCGAGATAAAAATTATTGTATATGAAAAGTTTCATAGGATTTTTGTGAAAGCCATTGGTTTAATTCCCAATATGCTCAATCAATTTAAGAGACCAGTGTATTATGATTAATAATTGATTGAAGGAATTTTAGTTTTGTTCTTTAAATGTGCAGAAATTTTATCTGAACAAATGTATCACTGTAAATTTTCTTTTGCTGAACGAAAAGTTACATTTTTCGTATCAAATTTATATACATTTAAAGGACAAAACCAAAATTATTTCAATCATTTGTTATCATAATACACTGCTCTCTTAAACCGACTTAGCATATTGCGAATTAAATCAATAGTTTTCCCAAAATACGCTAAGAAATGTTAAACATAAAACCATTTTTGTCTCGAAAAGGAAACGAAAACGAGGAAAATTGTACAAAATAATCATATGCACGAAATTAGATTTAGATATCATAGGACGTCGCCATAGAGTCAGTATTGAAGCTTATCAGCTATTCTTCGCCCTCAAGAGTTCTGGATGCCGATGTTCTTAAAAGAGAGCACGATTGCTCTGAGGGATGATGTCACAGACCACTGATTCTGCCGATCACTGGCTTAAAGTATTTATTTCTATATTTGTATATTTAAAGCAGTTTCGGAGCCTCATTTATATATGCCAACGCTTCTGCAGCTGGCTGTATTATGAATTTCATGTTATTGTAAGTACATTGAATTGATTACAAACCAAAATATTTTGTTACATTGATTTACCAGGGTTGTACAGTTTTGGTTTTGTTCAAATGTATTGTAGTTGTGTTGTTCCCATACTGTCTCAGAAGAATGGATCGCGCTTTGTCAGTGCATAGGCGCCGTACCGCCACTGTTCAGTTGAACCTTCTCTCCACGCTGTGCTCAGTACTAAAGTTTGCAGAGTTTGCCGAGCAAAGAGAATGCTATGACGTCACAGAGCACGGAACATCGGCCACTGACCTACATGAACACCTACATGAACGCTCAAGCATTATTACGTACTTAAGCTGACGACGCATCGCACCTAATAACAGATAACACGACTGTCATCTTGACCACAGTTATCAGTGTTATTTTACAAATTGTCTTCCAAGGGGTCTGCCAAAACAAACTACAACTTAGTCCGTAAATAAATAGAAGTAACAATATTGCAATTTCCAAAATACAATTATTTAGCCAGATAATACAATTTTGGTTTAAATGCCCTAGAGAGGAATCTTAACATTTACACCCATGTGTGTTACCTGTCATCTAAATGAAGCAAGCTTCTTAGCAATCTCTCCACTACGACAATGCCAATGTGGAGTTTAAATGCAGAGATTTTGCACATTTATCACAACGCTGTTGAACCTCTTACCACAGTATAGTATATATAGTCACGAAGCTCATTACGTAGTAAATATGCATCCATAGATAGTTGCTAACCACTAGGATCGCTAATATCGCCTCATTACAGACAATGCAAAATAGTACCGGCACAGTCTATTGTTCCTAGCGCCCTCACAACTCAAGCTTCGTGACTGCATATACTAGACTGTGCTCTTACTCTGTATTGCATATTTATTTATAGGGCATTTTAAGCGAGAAATTGATCCAAGTTATGCTATCTCAGATTCAGCCAGATTGTTTTCTTTCTTTTTTTCATGCAACGCATTGTCCGAGGTTGCCGTATCTTCAGTAACCCTGCTTCAGTAATCAGCTGCATTGAATCATTATTTTTAACACAGATACGTAAGTGTGAAGAAAACAACAAATCTCCTGTTTAATATGTAAGTTGAAATTACAAATAATCAATTTTCATAAGCTTGAAAACTTGTCGAAAATATATACTTGTCGATCACAGATTTCAGATCTATACATGAGTCCCTAGAATATCGAAAAGGAAATAAACCCATTATGGGGTGGACATGTGTAGTTAATAATAATAATAATAATAATAATAATAATAATAATAATAATAATGGCTTTATTTAACTTGGCAGAGTTAAGGTCGTAAGGCCTTCTCTTACACTCAACCAGGATTAAAACTTGCTCGTAGTTGAACATAGCCTACAACTGTATCGGATTTAAGTAATTGCATACTCATAGGATTTATGTACATAATGAGATCAAAAGAGGTAAATAATAAGAAATTTTTACCTCATAAAATAAAAATAAACATAGTGGAATACATATTAATGTAGCTAGAATCAAATACGAATCACACAAAAGCAGAAGCCGATAATTCGATAAAATATGTACACAGTAAAACTATAAAAAAGCACATTGGATTACATATTAGTATTAGATTACAAGTAAGTAGGAGTCACATAATTAAACCAGAAACCGATAATAAAATTTATAAACATAAATTCAAACTTTCCCCTCGTGCTAGAAGAAATACTCAAAACCTTCTGTTCAACATGTAAATTGAAATAAAAAATAATCAGTTTTCACAAATGGAAAACGTTATCGAAAATTTCATAGGTGTAGTAATAATAATAATAATAATAATAATAATAATAATAATAATAATAATAATAATAATAATAACTGCCCACCACACGTGTTTCAGATGAGTCCCTAAGTTATCAAGAAGAAAAGGAACCCATTGTGGACTGAACATTTGTAGTTTATGTGGGTCATAATGAAATCCCTAAACAGAAATTCAAACTTTACCCTCGTGTTGAGTTTTGATACTGGATTATTAGCAATTAGGGAAGCAGTTTTATGATGGGAAGATCAACATTGTAGCACTCGTGTGTTAGCCACTCACTGGAGGCACTTAACAGTAAAAGGCCACTTTAAGCTTGATAAAATTGCAGTCATTAACAGAAATGACATCAATCAACATTCTCAACGTATATGTTTAACTTCAATCGGGGATTTTCTGGAAACTCTGGACACGAAACAGTCTACAGGCTTGTTGTGGAAACAGTACTTTTTGACCTGAAGTACGTACGTTTATTCCAATATGAACTTTATTTTATAAATTAAGTAATTAAAAGAAACTACAATTAGCACATTGAAAAGTTAGTACTTCCGGAGGGCATACTTAAGAACAGTTTTTACTCACAGCTTTTGGTCGTCAAAAATGAAAATAAGTTTCTCGGATTGTAAATGTGGAGAATATTTTAATAGATATAATATTAACAGAGAAAATGCCTCCCTCTACAAATATGAATAATCATGTAATGATTATAACTTACCCCATATTTTCTTTGTAGTAGTAGTAATAATAATAATAATAATAATAATACTTACTGGCTTTTAAGGAACCCGGAGGGCAACTACTAAATATACATAATAATAATAATAATAATAATAATAATAATAATAATAATCCGTGGCGCGACAGCCCTTGAAGGGCTCAGACCGACCAACCGGCTCCTGGCCTCACATTCACCTGCCGAAGCAGAGGTAGACGATCATCCAACCAGACTGGAGGTATCGTGTGGTTAGCACGATGATCCCCAGCCGTTATAGCTGGCTTTCGCAACCGGATTTTTTATCAATTATAGCTCCTCAAGTGCATCACGATGCTGTGTGGGCAACGGCCCCATATACTGGCCGAAATGTCATGGTAAAATTTCTTCCCCATGAGGATTCGAACCAGCACGCATTCCGTAACACGAGTCCTAGGCAGGATGCCTTAGACCACGGTGCCACGGCGCGAGACATTTTCTTTTTTAGTGAAGTTTATTATTTATTATCTGTTTTGTAGAGAATTGTTTAAAGTTTTGAAATGTAATCAAATATGTATATCATATTTACATGTTATACTTTTAAAAACATAGCAATTGAATACAATGTGTAATATTTTATGATAAGCAGTATGAAGACGGAAGAACAATATTAAATTTTGCATTGGTGGAAGAGCGAGTTTATGTTTGGAAAAAAACTTTATTATTATTATTATTATTATTATTATTATTATTATTATTATTGATATTATTATTACTATTATTATGATTATTATACCCACACGAAATCTACTTATTTATATTATATAATCATATGTTGTTTTCTTTTATTGTTTTATATGGTAAAATACAGAGAGGTTGATGTTATTCTCTACGGCACTCGGCGGCAAGCGGGCCCGGCGTCAGCGCTTGTCATTCCCGGTGAACGGAGTCCGCTACAGTCGCACGCTACATTCTTTCTCTCTCTGTCCATGCCTTCTCTCCCCCATTTTCCTGCCTTCAAGAACACAACACATCGTCACATTGCAAATGATAGCTGCTGTTCAGTTGCCTATGATCTCTGTTGACGCGTGTTTATGTACGTACGTCTTAGTTGAAGATTGTGGCTTAATATGGCATAATTAAAATAATGCAATATAACTTTTACTCTTATGTCCATTCTTTTAAAGGCCAATATATATTTTTTTCTTATTGGGTACCTTCAAATTGTATTCTTCAGTTACTTTATTTACTTTAAAAATGGATCTCTGCATGTAATCCTCAAACACTAATTAAAAAACTGATTGTAAAATATATTGTGACTAAAATTGTAATATTTATTCCAATTGAAGACCACAGGGGAAAAAACGTGATAAGTCCAAAATTATCGATTTTCTGTTTTATATGTCATGTAATAGCTGAAGTAGTGTAGATTTGTGTAGTTTAACTGTAGACAATAAGAATCTTATAGGTCCAAAGAAATTTGAAAATTGATAAGCTAAAGACAACGCAATATAATGGTAATGGATCTTGAAACTTTCAACTTGCTCTGCTGTAAAAACAGTAAAACGTGACTTATTAAGTTTTTTCTCTGTGGTCTTCAAATGTCTTTCCAATTCTATCTGCCAATTCTGTATGATATTGTCAATGAGAAATTTATGTAAGACTGAAATAAGAGGCGCTAAAGGCGGCATGTGCAGCAGCGTTGTAATTAGAAAAACGTTTTGATGATGTAAAATTGATACAGATATAGTGAGAATAAAGATATTCCTTCGCTTTGTGAAACGTTCTGGACAAGAAATTTTGGCAGTTGAAAATTTGTGGTATTAGAGACGAGCTAACTAGGAGAAAATGCAATAAATAATCCAAATATTAAATATAAAAATAATACATAAAAATATATACATACGCAATAAAAAATAAACAAATAGAAAAGAACACAATAACTACAAAAATAACATTATTCCGTAATTACCTTATTCGTTCAGTGTTAATACTACTCATTACAACATTAATAAATACTTCTTCCTCTTACTTCCTCAGCCCCCTCCCCCTCGGCCAGTTTCACCCTCAGCTGTCGAACATTTGCCAAAATGTTCCCACACTCTCACAGAATTTAGCGTTACTTAATATATCGTATGTTGCCAAGTTCCTCCTGCTGAATGTAATGAAGGACTCTGGCAGGAGTCCACACCTTTGGAGTAACGGTCAGCGCGTCTGGCCACGAAACCAGGTGGCCCGGGTTCGAATCCCGGTTGGGGCAAGTTACCTGGTTGAGGTTTTTTCCGGGGTTTTCCCCTCAACTCAATATGAGTAAATGCTGGGTAACTTTCGGTGTTGGATCCCGGACTCATTTCACCGGCATTACCATCTTCATATCATTCAGACGCTAAATAATCTAGATGTTGATACAGCGTCGTAAAATAACCCAATAAAATAAAATAAACTCTGGCAGGAATCGTTTCCTCAGAGCTTCTGTGGCTTCACACTCCGATAAAATATGGTGTGATGTCTCGCCTCTACCGCAAAGAGGACATATTCTTGCCCTCTCTTCGTTGACGATTTTTAGTGCCCTCCAAGCTCCTAGACGAAACCAAGTTAAGCCCAGTCTGCCTTCTCTGCTTCCTCCATAGAGGTATAATTCGGTTCCCCAAGTTGTTTTGATGATCGATTGGATCTCCAGAGCAACCTTATCCCTACATTCTCCTTCTGTTGTTTGCCTGTCTATATCCTTCAGGCGTTTCTTGACTTTCCGCCAGACATTCCGCTTGTTCCTGCCCCGATTATAAATCCCATGCCTATTTCCTTCAACCCTCGCGTAATCTACCTGTAAACTCCAAGATACATAATAGATAAACTGTTCTAATATTCAACTTATTTTGGAGCTTTACTTTTGCTCCATTAGGCATGCTGTAGGCTAGAGTGTAAGGGGAATAGAGTATTTAAATTACACGGAAAAATTGCAGGGTTGGATTGTATAAACATTGGTCCGGAAATTCGTAATTTCAGAGGTATCACACTTCGTTTGAATTTCCTGTAATTATGCATTCTCTTTATTAACTTACAGGAACTGTTTGAAATTCCCACCCCTGTCATATTTCAGGCCTCTGCTCGTCGTCTCATACAGTTACGAACACGCATAAAAATGACTGGCGTTGTACGTACTATTATTTGATCAATGGATAGGTAAAGGTGAATCATTTGCTTGTTTACACAAGACCTGCTCACGGTGGGCAGGAATCGGGCGCGCCCTCGGCCCTCGTATGGCGCATGTAACGGAATCCTGCACCTGACATAGGACCACAGGTAAAATATGTCGGTCAGTTCTTGTCCAAGGTTTATTTCGATATTCAATAATCTTTATAGGTGAAAGCGTCGTTAAATAAGATACCACAAATAATAATCTAACGTCGTCAGTTTTTCTGCCGAATACGAATTGTTTCGCGTACGGAGTGATGGTCCTTGCCGTTGTGTGTTCGCAAGCTGTTGCATCATGCAACTTACATGCACTAAGAAATGTGACAGTCCTCTATTGATGTGTTTATATAATAAATTTAAATGTATTCTCAAACATATATTTAGAAGAGGAAGTGTGATATGACATAACATAATTCCATTTTTAATACCAAATGTGCTTTATCTTGTGTAAAGGCTGAGTATAAAACACTAATAATAAACATGTGGAGCTCACAGTGAAAAAATAGTGGTAATGGCTCCATCACAAGAGATCTATTCTTCCCCGAAGTACACAGCCGCTTAAAGTGTACATTATTTATACCTGATTTCATACTCACACAATTTGTATCCGGCCATGGTAAATTTCTTTCCTACTTCAGAAAATTTTATATTAATTTAGAGAATGGAAATTAATGCGTTTGTGGAAGTGAACATTTGCTATTTGATTGCCCATTATATGGATATACAGGGACATGATTTTATTTTTACTAACATTTCTAATATTAACCTGGCTTTTGATTAACGATTGAGAAACGGAAACACCGTTTGCTACCCCCTTCCACGACTGGAGTTCGATGATACTGGCGTAAAATAAAAACAAATCACTTCATTAGGTATAGGAGGAAAGAAAAGTAGCTCATCCATTTACGTAAAGTAGAAAATATCGCGATTTTCAGTTTGATAATTTTAATTAGGTTTTTGTTTAATCAAAATACAGTACTGTATTAACAATAAGTGTTTTTACTCACCCATTCGGACGTACTCATTATGCAGTGTATTTATTTTGAATTTTATTCAGCTTCCTCCAAGTGACGGCTGCCTAGAAGACAAAGCTTACCAAAAATTGTTGTATTTTTTTTTTTTTTTAGTAAATGGTACGTACTGTCTACAGCACATTAACGTACAATATAGAGAATGAAGTTAAGTTGAAAAATAATCATAATATGGATATTTAAACACATTTTTGAAAATTTTGGCCGTTCATTTCGATACAAGCTTCAGTTTTTTTGTGCATATTATCGCACTATAGACTATTGTACCTAACTCCAATTACCAGTTTCGTCCTTCGTACTAGTAACTAATGTTGAAATAATTCTGTAACTACTCTATAAAAGATTACCTAACGTACTGTAAATTCATTCTTTACTTCTGCCCGATCCGGAAAGATAAAATTACTCAGACATGCTATCTACTGTCCGTCCAAGTGGTTATGTCGCAGGATCGTAGAAAGGGGGGAAATCACGTGACAGTTAATTACTCAACGAGGCCCTTTTATTTAAGTTATTTTAAACACTTGTATAATATTACGCAGACGTCCAATTCCTAACAGAAATTGATGTTCTCAGGAAAGAGCTAAGACAGCCTAGCCACTAGCCTTTACAGAGGGCGAATAGAAGCTGGTGGGGGAAACAGGGATGCGACGTATGTAAATGGACGACAACACCTGTGCAAAAATGATTGAATAGTGAAAGCTCTTTCGTCACTGGAAAACGTGAACATATTTCTGGAACGTACTGTTCACTATAACCGTAAGGCTACCATGACTGTATATACGGTCTTGGTTCTTGGTTCTGTGAGGAAGACGGTTGAACTTCATTAGTAGAAGGGATGGGAGTGAAGTAAATTAAAAAACTCAGGTACAATAAAAATTTAATAAAAATAAAATGATGTCCCTGTAGAAGATACAGCATTGAAATGCACTTAAAGGAATGTAATATGAGCTAAAATAAGTCACTGTACAACGTTTTTAATAGGAATTGTTGTCAAAAAGTATTTATTAATTTTATTCACCACATCAATAGAAAATTGTAAGTGTCAATATTGTTCTTGTATTTTGTCTATTATTTAAAAATTTTAACCCTAAAGTAATATGAAATGTGCCTCTGTGCTATGCTATAAAAGGGTGTATGTAAATTTCAATTTATTTGTGTATGAAATATTTTTTGCATGATTACTTATGTCTGTATATTCCATATTGCTCCACTATGTTTAATAATATTTATGGATGCTATATGTAATACCGTATATCATGACAAATTCTGTGTTATTGTTATTCTAAGTTATATTTTTGTAATTATGGTTAGTATTTTTAATGTATTCTGTATAATTACTCGCTTTATTTTATGATTGATATATTTCTCTGTGTTTGTAGCATGTTGTAACTGTCGTAAAATGAAGTTTGCATTTATCTTATTCACAACATCGATAGAAGAAAAATGTAAAAAAAAATCTATTTATATTATATTATCTCTACTTGGTTGAAAACTTTAACTCTAATATACTCATGTAAAACAGGGTTTGTATGTGGAAAATATAAAAAAAAAAAATATTAAATGCTAGTCGATGCGAATGAAATGTTGTTTCGTATGGTTATTTAACTTTGCTTTACATTCACGATTTTAATCATAAATCGTCGTTACCGCTGAGGAATTAAATTTAAAAGCCTGCTTCGACTCTAAATTACAATTTCAGTTTTAAAAGTTAGTTTTCTAGCAATAAATTTATGCTATCTGGCTAATACTTTGCTATTACTCCTGCACGATATTCCCGTACATTCTTTTGGAATGCATGAGCAATAGCCAAGCTAAAATAACATACTGCCTACGAGGCCAAACGATACGGCACGTAATTTCAGCACTGTAAATTGTCGGAAACAGATATCGATACTTAACCCTGGTACATTGTAATGAACTGTATTCTACATCGAAACAGGTTGGTAATTGGATTTCCTGCAACAACCCTGAAATGTAGCCAGAGCAGTGTCGGGGCGTTGAACTTACCAGGAGAGTCACAATCTGCGTTTGAAATTTACTAACGGTATAAACGTCACTGAGTTACACAATAATAATTAACATTAACTTCCAGTTGAGAAATTTCCATAGCCACATGTTTCCATGTCATATTTCTATTTTATTTAGTGCGCGCTCGCTTCTAGACGCAAAGGACAAAGAGAAGAATCGTTAGCTGGATGGTATGGGGGCTATGACGTAATGTTGCCGCTCTATTTGGTACGACTCCAGAGTGCACGTTGGTTCAAGGCCAGTGGTCTTCCACTGATCGATTTAAGATCATGAACTGCTATCGTCGTCCAACATGCGTCAAATAAAGCGCGTTCTTGACATTGAGGGGTTCCAATCCTTTACGACAGTGGTTGTTTTCTCATAGTCAACGCACTCCGACACAACGTTACGGAAAATTCCATATGTGTTTCGGTTTAATTATACAGTAATTATCTGTTGTTGAGAAGGAACATTCAGAGGAAGGCCTTACCAGCGAATAGGGATTATAAAGAATGGACACTGAGCGAATTTTCCTGTGTTTTGTTTCTCTGTGCGCCAGCGGCTAGTTCCACTTTCAAGCGCTAGAAGTAGTGTAATCGAGCATACGCTAAGATAATAATTGAGAATAGAGTTAAGGCACAGGATACAAACATCGCCTACCTTATTGCATAATCCAGTAACGCTTTGCTTCAAATAACTTAAAGTTAACAGCTTTTCCTTATTTCTCAGTGACAAACTAGTTGTAATAATAATATTTTATATTTCAGATATAATACATTATATTATAAAATAATATAATACATTATAAAATTAAGTATCGAATTCGTTGAATATTTGTATAATAATATAATATAGGTATATGGTTTTACTTCTCGTAAGAGTTTTGTTTTTCCATTTTCAGCGCTATCAAATCATTACATATTTTAATTGTTGTTGGGGTCAACGTCTCAACTCTCATTATAAAGGAACTCTAGAGTCTAGACATTGCAGTTAATGAAGGATTTATTATTTTATGGATCCAATTTATTTTATTTGAGTACATAATGTACCTAGATGTATTAATTGTATGTTTCATATTTCCGCTGTGTCGACTGCTAGCTGGTGTGATGTCAGCGCCAACTCTAGGGAGAAAGCAGAATCTGACGCTTTAGCTGGCTTGAAGGTCATTGAAATCAGTCCGGCTACATCAAAGGTACCGACGTGAAGTGTCCATTCTTTATAATTCCTATTCGCTGGCCTTACTTAAGAACAAAGACAGCGCACCTATAGTTTTTAGTGATTTATTACCTATAACTCGAAAACCATTCCAATTATGTACAAATCCGTTAGAGATTCACTCAAAGCGCGTGATTCTCAGCTGAGATCGTGATTGAGATAGGTAGGACATCTAAAGATGTTTTTAAGTAAATTTTACTTATCAGTTTCTTAAGGGGTTAGGTACAGCTTACAGCAGTAAAATTGTGGAAATATTCAACATTTTTTTCCTCCATTACTATATCTTGTACAATAATGAAAATTAGTATGTATAAAACACTGTCCTTCTGCTATATGACAACAATATTTTTACGGTTAAAAATGATTCACTTTTATTCAAAATTCAGTTCACTGAGCTATGATGAAGAGTTTCCCACATAACTAAAAAACTATCCAATATTCTGTGATGAAATTTTTTGTGTGTATTTATGCATGTCATATCTACAATATGATGTAAGATCACTTCTCTACCATTAATAGATTGTCCGATAAAACTAAATTCATTGAAAATGGTGAAATATCAGTATTTTCTATTAAACAAAAAATATTTATTAAGGAATGTAGTTGAAAGGACATGATATTGTAAACATAAGTTTCAGTATTAAAATAAAAGAGAGATAACATGAGAAAAGTTAACAAGTTTATGAGTTGTGAGGGAAACGCTTCATCACTTCACAGTGAACTACCATAATTATGATTTTTGAAAAAAAAAAAAAAAAAAAAAAAAAAAAGTAAATAAGTCTTTTAAATGGTAAAAATATTTTTTTTCATATAGCAGAAGGATAGTGTTTTACACATACCAATTGTCATTATTTCACAAGGTACAGTAATGGAGGAAAAAAATGTTGAATATTTCCAAAAATGTTACTGCTGTAAACTGTACCTAACCCCTTAAACAAATATCAAAAATAAGTTACAATAGATTATTTTACCTGAATAATTATGTGAGAGTTTTTCTACCCTAGTACTTACCGTTACACACTTATTAAACATTAAAATGTATCACATGCATTATATGAGGTCTCGCCACCATCGTCAAAATGTAGTTACGCTCAGCGTGTCGTTAACGTGTGATTATTGCAAAATTTGAAGTGTAGGCTCATATATAGACTTTTCTCACGTCAAAACTGAAGAAAGAGGGAAAATTTGTAGTAATAAAAGAAAGGAAGACAAAAAGAAAAAAAGGAACAATTAAGAAAAAGATGGAAGGAAAAAAGGGGGAAATAGAAAGACTGAAAATATAAAAGACAGTGATACAAAACAGGGGATGGAAGAAGAAATGAAACATTTTTCATATTGCAAGGGAATTTATTCAATTCGTCTAATGGGTGCAAACATTATCATTCATTTTTATCTCAATCATGGCAAGTTTGTAATTCTTTCTTCGTGCCAAGATCTTTGAGGAAATTCCACAATTTGGAATTGAATAAATAAGCAAACAATTGAAAATTTGCAGTACTTTTGACCAGTACTTAATTTGGAGTAACTGAAATTTATTTGCTGCTAGGTAAAACTCTAATTATATGAGTGGATTTATTATTATTATTATTATTATTATTATTATTATTATTATTATTACCATCATCTTTGCCATATACAATTTTCAGAAACATATTTCTTTCTTTGAAGATTTGTAATGAAGTTCATTAATTTAGAAATAAAAAATATAACTATAATTACTTCCATATGTGCATGATTTCTATAATATTATTGTAGTTTATAAGCTTAGATAACATATTCGGTGCAACTGAAGTATTAAGTGCCTACGGATAAGATAGGGTTGCATTATTTCTCATTTCTTTTCTTTGAAGCACTTGATCACCATGTAAATGTTTTGACCTTCCTCCCTGAACTTGCGATGTAGGACCAAAGCGTAAAAATTATTGGGCAAGTACAAGACCCGTGGAATTAACATGCCAACGCCGGAATCGAACCACTAGCCGCTTGATTGGGAAGCGCACGACTATCGACTTGGTTATAGTGGCGAATTCATTTACTATTTAATAAAAGTAAAAAGACACACTTATATTAGTAATAATAAATATGTAACAACAATAAGGGAGACTTAGTTTTAAAAGTACAGTGTATTAAAGAATCACGAAATATAATACGGAAATAATGTAATAATATTAAATTGAGAAATGGCACGAGCAGCCATAATATTAGGAGAAAAACAAGAGATTTCAAGGGATCTGCCGAGAATCGAACAAAGACCTCTGTGATGAGCCTGAGCAACTTTTCCTCCATTTTATTCAGTAACAAAAAATATTTAAAAATTGCTTCTTGATTTAGATTCGTTTTCCTCTTAACATACTGCACTGATATTTTACATTTTATCTTGAGCGTTTCATCTGTGCACATCTACATTTCCGTGGATTTCCAAGGTGCAAAACATACCAGAGAGACGTGTTTAGTCTGGAATTCGTTACGTTGAATGAAAGGCATAAAATTAACAAAACGAACAAGAGCTTTGTTTACCGATTTGGAAAACAACAAGTTGGTATTAGAGTTGATTCTATTGTGCGTGTCTCGAAGTATAAAGTGCTGAATTGTTTATTTTCATCGACTATTTTGTTTGATTGTATCTGCTCAATTTTTTACCAGTCTGTTTGGTATTAACAAATGGAAAAAGGATTTGTTTGTTCTACCATATCGAAGTTACGTGACTGTGTAGGTTCCATGTGCATCGGTGCTTCCATAACAAAAGTAGATGTTCACAGACAAATGGAGAATGTAAAACTACGTTTATTAAATTTAAAGAGATATGCCTTTAGTGAATTTGTGATTTCGTTTATATTAATGTTTGGAGTTTCCTGAGTTGAACTTTGTTTTATCAATTGTAGGCTACATCGATATAGGTGGCATTAAAAACACACATAAAACATGAAGTACGAAGTAGGTAGGCTTGCATCCATCCCCAATTTAAGGGAGACTGTTTTTTAAGAAGCAATTTACGAAAATTTTTACTATAAACCCAAGTGGAAATTATGATATTTTAAATAGCCATTCATAAAAAAGGACTTTTAACTCTTGACGAGCATGTTAAAAATATAGTATTATACGCTAGCTTATGAAGAGCATTTCTAGCGCTAGATTGAAAAGTATTTTCGGCACTGACTTTCAGCTATTTCCGCAGACATTGAATTCTTTTCCAACAGATGTCACACGGGAGCAAACTCAGGCGATCAATAAAGCTGTTCAAACAGTAGCTGATATACTTTTAAAAATTATTTCGATTAAGATGCGTTAACAAATTAAATAAATTACTTCAACAACTGTTATATTGATAATTATAAGGAAAGATTATTAAGAATTGCATGTAATTAAAAATAAGGCAATTATGCTAGAATCGGGGACCCTGAAGAAGATGGCAGAGCTAGCCATCGAAAGCTTGGAAGCAAATCTCCAACTCACCTGGCTGAGAGCCCGAGAAGAGTTATTCTACATCAAACGCCGGGAAAGCCTCAAGTCATACAAATATAATGACATTAGTGAAGAATTAATCATCGAAATACTATGTAATTAAATAATAGATATTAGACAAAATTTGACTGAACATTTGTTACGACTGGAAATAGTAATATGCGTTACAAGAGCGGTATGTTGAAGTTTTCATGTTCGAGGAAAAGTTTGAAAAAGCGAAACGTAGTTGAGCTTTCTTAATTTCCGAGAATTGATAGAAAACATACGCTCGTGTATCGTACATTATTTTGTGCGAAGCTCGTTTATTACACACCTGAAAGAGGAATTTCTAATTAGTTGCAATGAAATCTCCATCTTGGTTTCTGTTCAATGACGGCAAATTTGCAAAACAAAAATATCTCTCTTCAACATTGTTGCTTTAAAATATTTTCTGTGTTTACTATACTCCAGCAGGCCGCGATATACGTCTGTCTTTTTTTCCCCCCAGTCTATAAATGTGAACATAAAACAAACGGTAAGGTTATGTAATGATTTATTTTTCATTTTAATATTTTAACAATATTATTTATATAACATATTGCAGTAATAACATCGGCATATGGAATCTTGTTGATTTTTTCACGGCTTCCTTAATGTTACTTGCATCACGAATGCAGTAACTTTAGTGGAGTTGTAGAGTTTACTTAATTTTTGCAAATATTTAAAAACAATAATTAACAGTGCAATTTAGTTGAAATTACAGTGGTAAGTTTCCAATTTATAATTATTACTATATTGAACGTCCCTAAAAATAATATGTTAGAAGCCTAAAGCAGTAAAATCAATATGTCACTTAAGCGGTAAGAAGAGGGAAATTGTTGTGTGTGTTAGGTTGGGAATACTGAATGTGGAATTTCACACTTTCCGCGGATTGGTTTTGTGCGGAAACCAAGCAAATACGCACGATCTCGCACAAATATATATTTCCTAAAATAATCTTAAGTTATATACTGAGTGGAATAAGAGATCGTATATGACCCACGAAATTCAGTAAGAATCTGTAACGAACTGTCTAAATGTCGCAACAAGCAATAGCAGTGCTGGTGTTGGTGTTGGTGGTGGTAGTGGTGGCGGTGGCGGCTTTGAGGATAAAACATGATTGGTTTTGAATTAACATCGCTTCTCTGTGAATGTAGAAAACGTAGGCTACTATTGAAAGTGAATATTTCTTTCACATTCTCAATAGGCCTATAGTAGCCTAAATGTATGTAGAAAAATAAGATTCTGAGAAAAACGTGTTTAGAATTTCCAATTGAAATATGCGTATTATGCGTCTCTCATCCTGAAAACGTTTTGGCAGATATTTCGTCTGCCTGTCAGCCTTTATATTTGCCTGTCGGTCGAAATCCCGTGTGTATGGCCTTTTGTTCGAACGATTGGACGGCTTTTGTTTGGGTACATCACAGGGGAGTTATTTTATCCGGTATGTGTGTCCATGAATTCAAGATTTTTTTACATGAATATTAACGCGGTTTATATTAAGCCAGTAAGTAAATTGTACAAAAGAACTGTCTGCTGAAAGTGGATTTTAATTTCATTGCAATATAATTTTATATTCGATTTTAAGTTTGTTTTGATGTCTACTTCCACTTTTTTCACTGTAGTAATACCTTATACTGAAATATATCATCATGCATTGTCATAATCATAATCATCATCTACAAATATTCCAATCAGTTTGTCGCTATAATTTTTTTATGAGTACTCCCAATTCTACGTATTGGTTTATTGTCCGTATAATCAATTTCTAGAATTCAAAGAGAGTCCACGCTTTTAATGTAACCTATTCCATTTTTCTTTATTCTGTACAAATGAGAAATGACTTGGGCTTCTAAAAACCCTCTTTGTACAATGCTCCATTTGTCGTGCAGACTAATTCTTAAAGATTCCGGCCTTTTATAAAAAGATAATTGATCAGTCATCCATTGCACATTTCATATAGAGAACGGGAAGAATAGGTTCTAGTTAGCAGATAAAATTAGCAGAGTCTTTTCTTGTTAGGATATCAGCAATGTCATTAACTCTAATTTTCAAGTGTCCTTCAAATGAATATTTAATTCATCTCTTAGCGCGCACGCACGTACACACATACACACACCAAGCATTATTTTTTGCGGAAAGGCAGCTTCTTGTACTAATAAACAGTGCTTCATTGTTACGTCACCTATGCAGTAGAGCCCATCTCTGGTTCTAATGTGACACTGGTAGTGTGTACTGAGTTGGTGTAATCATGACAAGGAAATGCAAATGTGTACTAAAGATGAACAAAACTAACTGCCGCTCTCGCTCTCTGTGTTCGTTGCATTTGTCTTTCGAGTCTCGTCTCGCCATTCTCACGCGCTTCGAATCTCGCTCACCATTCTCGAAATACCATTTGACCGGCGTGGAAAGATTTCGTAATTTTGAATAACATACATCATTGAAATAAATAACATTATAAATGTTTAAATGAGACAAAAAGACAAAACAGAACAGCATCTTAGTTATCAAAATGTTTTGGTTCTATTATATGATATTACCTATGGTTATATAAATAGAAAAAAAAACAATTCTCAAATAAATTTGCATTTCTAAGGAACATAACATAAAGTTAATATCTGTTTACTTGAGTTTGGACACTTGATCTCAAATATATGAAAAGAAAATTCCTAGCCTTTTAATAAGGGCCTATTAATTAGATATAGATTGAGGAACGGATTATTATACAATGACAGGTAGAGATGATGTTTCAAATAGGCTACCTTATTGTTTATACATATATAACAGTTGCCAAAGTAGATAGAAGTTCAGTCAGGTATAAACAACTGTGGCGATTCAAGGCTGCTTGACGTTCGGGACTTCGGGAGTGATTAATCTCGGGGTCTCGAAATACTCACAAGCAGTCTTTACGTCAACGACGCGACGTATAGAACTTTGTTGTGCGGGTTTTCGGCTTTGCGGGCGCTGTTATTCTTGTTTTCTCGATCGTTGTTCACCTTTAACCTGTACTATCGCTTTTACCAGGTCAAGCTAGGCGTATGGCCTTTAATATAATAAAGTTTCTGATGTTGAAAAGCAGAGACTAAATTAGCCATCGAGAAACCTACTGAACGTGCCAGCAAAACGTTAAAATTAAGCAAGTCTATGATAAGCAAACTGCTCATAGAAGTTTAAGCAGCTGAGGTGAAGAGAGTTGAAATATTTTCTTCGAAGAACAGGTAATGCAGTTTCAATTTGTGAAATTAATGATTATGAAAAATACACCCCAAGGCACCAATTCTTAAGACAGTATGAAAATTATAAAAGAAATCCATACGCTATGTAAATTATACACCATTTGTGAGGAGAAACTAAATTTTATAAGCTGCAAAGAAACGATAAGAAAAATCGTTCACAGTATAGAGATTTAAGAAATGTGAAGATGAGCTCAGCTTCTTTGTGAAAAGATGTTGTTGTTTAGTCAACTGTCCGAAGACAGGTTTGAACCTCTTTTGTGACAACAATAAGGCTTTTTGTTCTTGCGTTTGTTTACTTAAAGCAATCTTTACTAAAGGGACATCATTTTATTTTTACTAACATTTTTAATATTAACCTGGTTATACCTTTGGATCAACACCGTTTGCTACTCCCTTCCACGACCGGAGTTCGATGATACTGGCGTAATATACAAACAAATCACTTTGCTAAGAGGGAAGAAAAGTAGTTCATACATTTACGTAAACTAGGAAATATCGCGCTTTTGAGTTTTATCATTTTCATTAGGTTTTTGTTTAATCAAAATACAGTACAGTATTAACAATGAGTGTTTTTACTCACGAACTGAGCTGTCCATGTGGACGTATTCATTATGCAGTGAATATTATACTGTCTACAGCACATTAGCGTACAATATAGAGAGTGAAGTTAAATTGAAAAACAATCATAATATGGATATTTAAACACATTTTTTAAAATGGTGGCTGTTCATTTCGATACAGGCTTCAGTTCTAATGTGCATATTATCGCACTATAGACTATTGTACCTAATCCCAATTACCAGTTTCGTTTTTCGAACTAGTAACTCATGTTTAAATAATTCTGTACCTACTCTATAAAAGAGTACCTTACGTACTGTAAATTCAATCTTCACTTCTGCCCGATCCGAAAAGATAAAATTACTCAGACATAATATCTATCTGTCCGTCCAAGTGATTATGTCGTAGGGTCGTAGAAAGTGAGGAAATCACGTGACAGTTAAATACTTAAAGAGACCCTTTCATTTAAGTTATTTTAAACGTTGTATAATATTACGTAGACGTCCAATTCCTAACAGTAATTAATGTTGTCAGAAAAGAGCTAAGACGACAGCCACTAGCTGGCGAAAAAAAGCTGGTGGGGGAAACCGGGATACGACGTAGGCAAATGGACGACAGTACCTGTGCGAAAATGATTCAATATTGAAAGCTATTTCGTCACTGGAAAACGCGAACATATTTCTCGAACGTACTGTTTACTATGACCGTAAGGCTACTATGATTGTATATGCGGTCTTGGATCTGTGTGGAGGACGGTTGAACTTCATTAGTAGAAGGGGTGGGAGTGAAGTACATTAAAAAACTCAGGTACAATAAAAATTGAAGTAAAAATAAAATGATGTCCCTGTAGTTGAGACTGGTTTTTAAGGATTTCGGGTTTTGACGGTAACATAGAGAGGTTCTTTTCGAACTAAATGACAATTGCAAAGAAAGAAAATTATCTGCGATTTATATGAAAAAATAAAATATCAGAGTAGTTAAGGTCAATGGTGTACACTTGGATGAAATCTTAGACGAGATCTGGATACGCAATAAAATTTTTTCTTGACTGTATGATAGTTCTCCTAGTGCTTTTTCTAACAGTATTGCATGTCAACGTTTAATTATTGTGTATGCTGGGGATGATATAGGTGTCACTCTCTGTGCCTATATGATGTCTGATGGGAAAAAGAGTGCTTCCGACTATCATAATAAAATATTAGAAGAAAACTTCTTCCTTGATCAATCGCCAGCTTCATTAGGTCTCATTTTTATTATTTTATTTTCCTCCCTTCCCGTTGCATTTCATATTTCATGTTATTTGAGGTTTATAGTCTATTAAATATTGTGTTAAATAATGTATTCAAAATTTTCTGTGATGTGTGTTTCTATACATTTTCGCTTATACATTGTGCGACGTTTTCATTCTCGGAAACATTACTTGTAATAATAGCGGATTATCAACTATAGTCGTGTCGCTGTTATTTCCGGCGTGACATCTCCTCTTTGCTTACGCTTTAGGAAGTGAAGGCTCTATAAAGTCTAGATAGGTAGTATCGTTTGCCACTTTTGTTCTTTCGTTGCCGAGCTACCAGACGAGGAATCTATTTGCCGTACCGTTAAACATTAGGCTATCATCTCTTATATCCTATGATAATAAATCAAACGCACTGTAATTCAGCAAATAATTTGACGGCAAATAATATCATGGTGTGTTTTCTGCGAACGCCAACGAATGAACCAAAATGGCGGGCGATTATGTTAAGTAATTATCGAGTCTTTAAAAGTGCATAACGTCATCAGCAGCGAATGACAAGACGCACACGTTTAAATGTAGCCGATCTGTAACGTGATTGGCTGCCGGAAATAAGAGCGACGGGACTACAGTAGACCATGTCCTTCTCTTTCTCACAGAGTCACAACACACGACTGCAGCCCGCTGTTTCGTCCCATATACAAAATGGTCACCTAGTATAAGTTTTTTAATTGAGTTATTTTACGACGCTGTATCAACTTCTCACGTTATTTAACGTCAGAATGAAATAGTGATAATGCCAGTGAAATGAGTACGGGATCCAGCACTAAAAGTCATCAAGAATTTGCTCGTATTGGGTTGAGGGAAAACCCCGGAAAAAACCTTAACCAGATAACTTGTCCCGAATGGGATTCGAACCCGGGCCACAAGGTTTCGCGGTCAGACGCGCTAACCTTTACTCCACAGCTGTGGACACTTGGTACAAGTTTTTGTTCCACTGCATGTTGTCAAATGTTTCAGAACTGTCGATTTATCACAGCACATACATAATTGTAGTCAAGTGTAGGTTCTACTGGTATATCTTAATACAACAGATGATTCAACATATTTTTGTAAAACATTTTTTTCGTTGTTTGCAAACTTTTCGCATTTCAGTATTGTTGATATTTCACTGCCATGATTAATAATTAATTATTTGATATAATCTGATTAATAAGAATTGAAAACTTAATTCACTACGTTGATGCAAAGTTCTTACATCTAATGTAATATTTAGTTAGCATGAGGGATAATTCTTGGAAAGTTCAATATTTTTGACGACAGTCTATTTTTGTGTCATTAGCTCAGTTTGGTACTGATAAAATTCTTTGTATTTGGAAATGAAACGTCTCGCAATACCTTATGGACCTAATCACAATTACAGAAGTGTCGTTCATGCAAAAAATGAGTCATAGACCGGAAAAGATAAATAATCTGAATGAACAATTTAAGAGCTATATGCTGGTTGCTGTAAAACCTTAATTTGAATTTATTGAATATTACAGTCAGTGAGCACAAATACATGTAATCGACAAAGTCAATATAAGGATATATACAGTCAGAATGATAAAGTAAACAAACAGAGATATAAAATACAATAAAATCATACCAAAAACATTAAACAACGTTAGCATTAAAAACTCATTCAGATCAAAAAAATTGTTCATCAAACAATCAGAGAGAAGTCTGTTCTTGAATTCCGATCAAGAGCAATCCATGTGCTGTATCATTGTCTTTCTGCTAAAGAACTTTTCTTCGGTTGACGAAATATGAATAGCGTAGATAGAACGTTGTACAAGGGATCCAGTTGCTGAGAGTACGGTTGAATATTAGCGACACGATCACCCGGAATCAGTTTTAATTCGGTTTTTTTATGACTTGCATATTTTTTTTTTCATAACATGTGGAGAATATTTTCCGAGAAAAGGAATTTGAAATAACTGATTTCAGATCTCAATCCATTGTAGTTTGACAGTTTTGGATATTTGCACCTTATAATGTATGTAGATACATTCAAAATTTTGTAGGTACATATGGGTCTACCTCAAGAAAGGTGCGGAAATATGACATCTTAGAGTACCTGTTGGATTCGTTACCAAGAGCAAATCTACAGAACTGGTAATGGATTTAACGGATAGATTAATCCTTTTCGTCAAGAGGAGCATATATGCAGCTTCAAAATGTTGAATATCTCTATCTATGTGACCACGCAGATAATAAAAAATCTCGCACCATGTTGAATACCGTAAAGGTCTCAAAACATAATTATGATTAGGGAACGGATTTTCATGTGCAAAAAAAGAGAGATTTAGGAATTTATAAAATCCAATTTAGGACTTTTAGAATTTTATATAAAATTGAAAATTCATAATATTAATTATTGTAGTCAATATTCCATTTTGGATGGAGTAGTACAAGGAACTGGTGCTGACAATGAATGCTACGGAACTGAAGATTCAAATTGTATCAGTGAAAGAGACTGATTGCTGATTGGTCAGTTTTATTTCGCATAACTGGGGTGCAATGACGCGAAAACTCATTTGTAAGCTCTCCCTTAACCTGAACAACCTATCCCTTCTATGCTAGGACGAACTTTTCAAACGAATTTCGGTTCCATATACAGGGTGTCCCATTTATCTTGTGAAACTATTATAACTTCTTTGTTTGGATAGGTATTGGAATTTTTGTTTTTGAGGGTTATGTTAGAACGAGGGGCTAACATGAGTGTGGGGATTTGGTGCATGTAACTACATTATGGTACAAGATACACGTGACGTAATCAATTTTTCAAATAGCACTACATACTTTAATCATGTTACATTGATTTCACATATTAAGATGAGTTCAAAAATGTATCACAATGTCACCTTCCTAATCAGTAACAACAATAAAACGAAACAAAAACGTACTTCCAATGTGATAATGTTAAGCATTGAGAGTCACAGAAGATGTTCCAAATGGTGAGCATTTATATTAATGCACATTCAAAGGAGATCCCCGAAAGACCGTATGACTGCCCGGCATGTTGCTGGGTGAATGAACACACAAGCTTGTCGAATGTGTTGCTGCATGTCGTCTGGTGTTGTCTGTTATACACTGTCCTTTACAGTTCCTCGCAGGAAGAAGTCGAGTGGCGACAGGTCCGGAGAACATGCAGGCTATTGTACGTGGATTGTGGCGTCGACAGTTGTTGTGGTTTATTTACATGTTAGACAGCAAACACACAACACCTGACGTGTACGGACGTCAGTCGTCTTTCGTTTTGTGTAAGTTACTGCACAAAATGAATGGGGCACCACAACAAACGACAGATTTTTGCATTTTGTTGTTATTGATTGGGAAGGTGACATTGTGATACATTTTTGAACTCGTCTTAATGTTTGTAATAAATGTAACATGATTAAAGTACGTAGTGCTATTTGAAAAATTTATGACGTCACGTGTATCTTGTACCATAATGTAGTTACATACATCAATTCTCTCACTCATGTTAGCCCCTCGTTCTAACATAACTCTCAAAAACAAAAATTTCAATACTTATCCAAACAAAAAAGTTATAATAGGTGCACAAAATAAATGGGACACTCTGTATATAAATAGCATTTTTGTAGTTTTTTGGGCATTTTTACAATTTTTGTACCGGTATTTTTGTTTTAAATATACGTAAAATCTGAAAAGGCGCTTTTCAGGCACAAATGTAGTTTTAGGCATTTATAGGCGTTTGATTCATTTAGGCATTTTAGGTTCTATAGAATTTTAGTAGGGGGATCCTATGTACATAAAAAGTAGAGATATCTGAATAACATAGTCTAGGACGTAGCTAACAAAATAGGTGTGGAACTAGATATTCCTTCCATATTTGTGACCATATCTCATTCTTTTACTCGGTTTATGCCATTGTCATTCCGAATGGATATTTTGTAAGCTAATTACAACTGAACTGGAGTTTTCTAAAGGACGGAAAATAAGTGTTGTTAACAGTTTTGGAGTGCACTATGTTAATTTTTCCAATGCAGTTCGCAGAAATCTCATTACCATCAGATGTCCGTCATCCTTCTGTTTGTTTGTCAGCGGATGTTATCATCATGAAACCCTTCAGTCAATCGATGCAGGACTATGACTCACTACTCAAGTACTCTGGCTCCAATTTTACAAACTTTTCTGGTAGCAGATTTTGCACTTGTAATTTTTCCATCAGTGAGAGTGCAAAAGCACACGAATAAGAATAATGTAAACGTAATATTGAAATGTTGAAACATAATATTTTATGACACAGTAAAGCATGATAACAATAATAATAATAATAATAATAATAATAATAATAATAATAATAATAATAACAATAAAAATGACAATAACAATAAAAATAACAAATAATTGTATAATAATAATAATAATAATAATGATAATAATAATAATAAAATAACAAGTAATATTATTATTATTATTATTATTAAATTAAAAAAATGCATGGAAAATTAACTGTAAACATTATGAATCAATTTAATATCATATGTTACTTCGTTAATTTATTTTTATTAGTCTCTCAATAGTGACTATTCACGTTACGTAATTCCCATCTTGCGTAATTCTTTTTTGGTTCGAGTGTCAGTTGAAATATATTTTTTATCACTATAGACTTACAGAAAGTAAATACATATACCATTGAGTGGAAACGCGCTAACACAAACAGCAAAGCCGCAGGAATCAATATTTACTGAAAACCATCACATCTTTTATGTGAACAAAACTTCATGTAAAAAATATATATATATATATTGCAAAGAGTTAAGCTCTTTCGCATGTTGCGCGTTGATCTAATATGAAGAGAAAAATGTTTACAAATGCTCCACGAGCACTGTTAGAAAAAAACGTTGTTTGTTTTATGACATGACATTTTCCGGAGATCTGACACTAGTTGGTAGTTGATGACTTCTCTGTGAAGAAATCTTGTTTGATCCTGGAATATTGATGGCGTCGTAACAAGCGGCGCAGGATATTTTTTAACTCTTTAGCCTTTGCTCCGTCATGTATTTTAATGTAATATGGATTCTTACGCGCCAATAATACGATGCCAGTGGCTGAGTAATGTAAATTCATATCATTACATTTAAGCTTCAAAGAGGAAGTACAATTATGACACGATACGATAAAATAATGCGATTTGGAGGCTAACGTCTGCCTCTTGTGTAATTTTATATCGAATATCTTACGAGTATGATCATTTCCCATAACTATGGTCTTGAAACACAACTATGGTCAATTCAAATTTTGTATTCCATAACGCAGTACCTCGTTTATATATATATATATTTGCTGTACAGTCAGTAGTTTGAAATCACGTCACTGCAACTATCTACGAACGGTCTATATTACTCCTACATTGTTATATGAATAGTTGTATCGTGGACCATAATTGTGTTCTAGAACCATAGTTATGGGAAATGACGCTACCTATTAATGTAACTTACCTTGTTTATTACAATCACAGAAGGGCATTTTTAATTTTGACAGTGGAAAATGTCGAAGAAGAACATTTACATTTATTACTGAAAGTCATCAATCTCCTGTATTCTAGCGCATTAATATAACTTCTGAATCCCACTACATATTATTGAATTTGGATTGAGAAAGAATGGCGGTAGAAAACACAGTCCATAGTGGACACGTCGTCCTGGATGGCGCAGTTGGTATAGCGCTAGCCATCTGTGCCCGAGGTTGCGGATTCGATCCTGGCCCAGGTCCATGGCGTTTAAGTGTTCTTAAATGCGACAGGCTCATGTCAGCAGATTTACTGGCATGTAAAAGAACTCCTGCAGGACAACATTACGGCATACTGGCGACGCTGATATAACCTCGGCAGTTGCGAGGTCGTTAAATAAAACATAGGCTTAATCCAAAAAAATTGTGGACACATCCTTTTAAATTGTCACCTACAAATTACATAATACCTTCCGTGATTTTGTTAAAGTTAGGTAGAGAGGATAATAAATTATTCATAAAAGGGAACATAATACGCTAGTATACTACAAACGTATTTTTGTCTTGTAGTTTATATTGGGAGCTACATTATTGTAATATCGCTCTTATTTTATAGTGTTCATCATTTAACAATAATTCCGAAGTCAGAATATAGGTGTCATCTAGCGGAGGTTTCCATTCTACAAGGAATTTAGTTACACTTATTTGCCGACAGGGGTCAGAGAGACAAGTGATAATGTTATAAAGACAAACGCAACCTAGTAAGCAACTAAGGTATTATTAGGACGCGAAAGAGAGGATAATTTAGTCCACAGGATATAATTTAGGCTTGGAGGTTTTCAACGTTCCGGAAAACTCCGACATGGGACACGGCTTAAGCTCCTCCCAAAGGACTTGAGCTCCAGATTTTTGTGTTCTGAAAAATCCATCGATCCAGTGTTTGAATACGCAATCCTTGTGTCTAGAGAAGAGCATTTTGTTCTTAGGCCACTGGAGGCTGCATAGTATTCATCACTGAGTGCATTTTCAAAATGGGTTTCATCGTGATGTCGAAATGGATAGCGTTTGAATAGAGTTTTAAACGAAGTAGTAGTTGAATATATTTTCCTTTGTCCATTTTTGTCTATGAAGAAAGGTACTTTGCACGTGCAGTAAATTCACAACGTGGGGCCAAAGGGTTACTTCTTGATGGAAATGACATTTAAAATATTTACAGAGTTAAATTCATCGCTCTCGGTTGAACTTGAACACACAATACTTGGACCCAGAAATAAACTCTTAGACCACTTAGGATGACATAACGAGGGGCTACAATAAGTTTATTTAATAGCCAAAATCGTAATAACGACAATAGAAGTAGATCCAGAGTTACATTCAAGTGTACTACAGTAGCCTATATGGTTTTACATGTGCAATGGAGTGTAAGTGGAATAACATTCTGAACTTTACGACATTTCTTCCTCTCTTCCCAAAGAGCTACAAGGATATATAAACCGTGTGTTTATGGCTGTATCACGTAAGTGTGTATAATATGCAGCATTTCTTCTACACCTTCCGCTTTAAGGTGGTGTATTATTTCCGTTGTAGTACGGCAGTATCTTTACTGCGAGTGCAGGTCTACTATATTACACGCAGGACTGGAAGCTACAGTATATCTCACGGTTGGTGCATAGGTCTCCTGGGGCCTTGTTTTTATTTCAGAAGGAAATAATTGAATTGCAGGTCAGAATTTTATCACAACAGCCATTCTTAAATGTAATTCATTCTCATTTTACAGTGATGAATTAACTTATGACACTGCAAAAAATAATTGAGCAAATATTATCTTTAATAAAACGTTGTGTTCTAATAATTGAAGGCTGTATATTAATTATAGATGAAATGATTCTTCCGCTTCCTTCAAAGTAGTGCAAAGATTGACAAGGAAAAATTGATATTTCATATTTGTTATTAGAAGGTGAGCATGTCATAGGCAGCATATACAGGGTTGTTTCCGATCTCTGGAAACGATTTTTGAATGACGTCATGTGCGTCAGGAGTCACACGACAGCTGAACTGTGGTGAGAGGTGACAGACCAGTAGTGACTGAGTTCGTACTTGGAGTGCATGTTTTCTCACAGCAGCAATGCCCTAGAAAATCGAGCTTTCTTGGGAGGGGTACATTACGACCCTTTCCGATGCCAAGTATAGATAAAAAAGTTATATTTTACTTAACGACGCTCGCAACTGCCGAGGTAATATTAGCATCACTGGTGTGCCGGAATTTTGTCCCGCAGGAGTTGTTTTATATGCCAATAAATCTACTGACATGAGCCTGTCGCATTTAAGCACACTTTAATGCCATCGACCTGGCCCGGGATCGAACTCGCAACCTCGGACATAGAAGGCCCGAGCTATACCAACTGCGCCAACCAGGCCGATTCCAAGTATAGTTAACTAAAAAATAAGAGAAGTCTTTAAAAAACGTGGTTTAGTTATTTCCAAGAAAGACATCTTCTGTGTACTTAATAAGACTGGTAAATCTCGGATGGGATCAATTTGTATCATCTTCAGAGGTGGTGCCGCTTGTGACGAGGGGTGGTTTGCTTGCTTTTTCCCCATCCGAAATTAATCTGATTCGAGTTTTACCAGTCGTATTAAGTGCACAGAAGATGCCTTTCTTGGAAATAATGAAACCACGTTTTTTGCAGGCTCCTATGTTTTTCACGTAACTGTACTTGGCATAGGAAAGGGTCGTAATTAGACTTCGTTGAATTGCCACACGCGGCATGCAATCAGGTTGCCGATGTACGGTAGCATAGAGGAGGTGAGCGACCGCCCGGTCTCGTAGTATAAGCAGTTCATGTTAAGTGCTGTGACCGGTCCAAATAGATAGAACAGCTACAGCTAATGTATAGCTATGTAAGCACTTGTTTTTGCATTACTGTGGTTGCAATAGTCAAAGCTTAACATTTGTTCAGTGCAGACAAGAATTCAATCAAAGATGCTACAATGAGAGTGTTGCTGTTTCAAATAATTGCCCCTGGAACACCCTTGCCCCCGCAGCCAGTCTTGACTCGTTGGGGAACGTGGTTGGTTGCTGTTAATTATTATGCAGAACATTACTGCAAAATAATGGGGGTAATTGATGCATTGGATAGCACAGACAGTTCCGCTGTTGCAGCTGTAAAATCATTCCCTCCTGAACAGCTGTTGGAAGATATTCTGTTAATTGATTCTACTTTTAAAATCTTGTCCAAAAGCATCATCCTGTTAGAATTGTCTAAACTACAACTCTCAGAAGCCCATAATATAGCGGATAAAGTATCACAAACCGATATCCAAAATAACAATTCATTAATTTCAGAAAAAGTGAAATGTAAGTTGAGAAATATTAATGCT